>NC_142681.1:16890491-16957991 GCF_964200805.1 Pocillopora damicornis | reverse complement strand
TAATATGCAATGATATCTTCACATCTTTAAGGCGTAAAAAAGTTCAAAGTCCGGCTAAACAGTTCAAGAAATTGTTCAGTCTGTGTCCGAATCACTTTCAATGAAATAGAATCGTCGTTTCCGAGGTTTAACAATGATTGTTTTTAATTTCGGCGTTGGATCGTTCGAGCGATGTGTTAAGCTGGGTCGGTGCATAATTTTCGATTTCCTTGGCAATTCCCTTCTCTAAACACCACTTTTTCCAAACCGACACCAAAAAGCAGTGCTTTTGACAGTGTTTTCGTTGTTAGAGCTGTTTTTCAGCTGCGGTGGCGAAAGAAACCCTATTCAAAACACCGGCCATTGTTTTGCTCGCAATTTTTCAAATTATCAAATTTTCAAATTTTTTTTGTGACATCCAAGGCTCGCATTTGATTGGCTATCTGTGAGTTTCTTTGATTACTCACCAATTAGAATGTCTGGTTTGTTACTTCTTTTGCACTGAATTAACCCTCTTCTGCACTGAATTTCCTGAAAACTGCATTTATCTTAACCAATCGGAACTGAGTATTTTTTCATGTATATTATTAGTCTTTAAAAAAATTAACTCGTGCTTATTTACTCCAACTGTGAATGCGTTGCCATGATTATAAAGATACAAAACGACATAACAGATGTTAGCGGATTAAAGATGCCCCAAGGCGGGATCCTTTTATCCAAGAACAATATAAACTTGAATCATCTCTTGAAAAAAATTACAGGATGTCCTTTCCTCGCCAAATTTGTAGCTTAATTCTGCTTGCTCGAGAAATTTACCTCTAAAAGGTAAGTGGATTAATATAGTTTTCGAATTTTTCAAGTTTGTCCGCGTTGAAATGGATCGTTGGGTTTGTTAGGCGATGATCATACCTGTTTGGTTTGGTGTTGACAAGAAATCCTGCAAAGAACGCGTATTGAGTGACCTATTTTAGTAATTTCGTTTATCGTAGTTAGTCTCAGCTGAAAACATTCCCTGAAATTCTTTTCTCGTTTTCTGAAAAATTATCCTGATGATATCTGCAAGTCACGTCATTTACACTTGCATGCTGAGGATGGAAACTCTACAAGAATAGCGATTTTTTCAAAGATTTCTTAACTAAAAATTTGGTTTTCTCATTGAAATTTATGTATGTGAGAACATACAGAATTCCAAAATCCAAAATGCGCTTTTTAGTTATTATTTGCGCCAACAGAGAAAGAAAAAAAGGGAGGTCCTTCAATCATTCTCAGTTCGAAATCGCAATGTCTCTCACGCAATATTCATTTATTCAAGGAACATGTAAATTAATCGTGAAGACACGAATAATATTCAAACTTTTCATTTTAAATATCATTAGAATTGGTGCAACGTGGTAAATTATGAGGCAAACTTGCACTATTCCTTTTTTTCTATAGAGAGTGTTAACAAAAATTGCAAGGGAAAAAAAGAGTTGAGATGGATTATGGCTGTAATTGTTTTCACCTATTAGTTATTCAGATAATCGTTAGGGACAGGTGGAATGTTGGCAGGCCCTGAGTTAATTAAACACGCACACCGAAAAACGTCCCAAAAAGAGTGCATAGACAAACAGTTCTCGCGCGATGAACACTTCAATAAATTTAATTTCAGTTTTCGCCCGCGGCTATTTGCAAGATTAAGCTGGTAAGTAAAAACAAGTCGTGGAATATGTTTTGAAATATAACCAAGAAAGTTTTGAGATATAACCAAAACAGTGTAAGTGTTGTGAATGATTAGTTAACTCAGATTATCGTAAAAATTTGAGTAATTTCATTGTACCTTTTAAAACCTTGCATTTCCAAACATTTTCAACCTTAAATTGCATATTGGTCCGGTGTAGATGTATGACAATTTTTGGAGACTTTTATTTGAAAAAGGTGTGACGATTGATAGCAATAGTTTGTGACTGGTCATTGAAATAATTGTGTCTCTTTGAACGACTAACGCTCCACTTTTCCGCTGCAATGTCAGCGCCGTCGTTACATTCAATTAGCAGAAAAATTATTTACTAACGAGGCAAAAACTGCCCGACTTCGATCTGTAGACCACCGTTATATTTTCTATCTTGCATAATTTCTTATCGATGATAAATTGGATATATGTGTGTAGAATGTCGGGCTTCGAAAACGCTACCACGTGATTAATTCAAAATTTGTAAACATCGTTTGCATATATTATGGCGCTGCATAATAAAGAATAAGAATTCATAACTAAGAAAAAGAGTGAATTGAAAATAAACAGGCTCTGAAATTATTTTTTAGTTCTGTAAAAATAAAAGCTATGCCATGGACACAATTTTTACGGGACTTGACATTTGAAATCGTGTTCCTGCAGCATTTGAATATGAATACTTTTTTTCTGGGCAGGTGAAATTGTATTTAAGATGGGGCTGATTGATTTGCAAATTATTGTGGGATAAATTTGTACCGTGTCATTACACAAAGCAACAGATTTAAAAGCAGACATGAAATGCAATGGAATAATGAATTGAAAAACAGGCAGCAGTTACTCTAATGTTTGCAAGATTGTCTGTTTTATCACCGGCTTCGAAGAAATCGTTTTTCCTTCAAATATTTGTGTTTGAGAAGATAATAGCATCAGTAGGAAACCGACCGTTTTCGAGAGGTTGACAAAGCTGTTGCGTGGCAGCGCAAAACATTTCGTGTGCTCAGCTCTTGAAACAAGCGAAGCCTGCAGTTAATGTTTCAAAGAAGATTTCAACACTTGTTTTGCCCACCACGAGGTAAGTTCGCCAATCGAACGTGAAAACAAAACCGAACGGTGTCCTAGTCTGGAATATGTATCTTGAAATTGAGCATATTCTCTAACGTGATGTACTTTGTTATAAAATTTGAAAGTTTTTGAAAAAAGAAAGAATTCCCAATAGCTCATATATATATATCACTTTGAACTAATAAGTTGCATGAGATTTTAACACCATTTCGTTTGGCCATGTGACTTATGGTAGAGGATGCCTATGCTATAAACATCGATGTTGTGGATATAGAGCGATTCAACTCGGAACATTACATTAGGGATTAAGTCCTATGAGCCAATGATTTTTCTGCGTGGGTTATTTGTAGTGTTATGAAGTAAGTAAACGCTGAAATCAGTTTGTACATGTTTCTATAAATTCTAGATAAAGAAAGAAGTTCTTGTAGGGGTGTATTTTATGATTGGTTAGATATATTTGTCGTTGTTATCTAACTTTATCTATGATTTGCCGAAACAACAAGTCATTAAGACATTGAGCGAGTGGTTACCTAACTTAGCAATTGCTGAAGAATTGAAAGTCTTAAAACTATCACAGAGGCGAGCAGATATGAAAGGCAGTGTTCGGCTTCACTTCTCCTTTATACATTACACGCCATTAAAAAAGTGTCTGTCTTGGAACTATGAAAGCTTTTCCATAGCCTTATGAGATATTATCCTTTTAGCAGTTAGCTATTAAAACAATAGATTCTCGATGAGGTGATAGCTTGTACAATTTATCATCAAATTGACAGTTGGCATGAAAACAATATGATTCCATCTGTTTAAAATTGTACCTGAATAGGTCAAATTGCACTTGGTTTGCTAAAGTTTTTCTCCTTCGTCATGACAAGTGTTTGCCTGCAGTTAAAATTACTCAAGAACAAACGAAAAATAATAATTCGTGGTCTCTATTAGAGCCCATTACAATGGCAATGATTCAATCATTGATAAGTTATCCAGTTACTTTTCGTAAACCGATGCTCCCAAACTGTCATGAGTTTAATTCAAGGGAAAAAAAATACTTTTGGTATTGTCACAAGCTTGGGATAGCGAAAAATTCTGAGTTCCGATGAGGAACTGAACCTTAGGGCCTTCGGATGCCGAACTCCGATGTTTTTAGAGTAGTTTAACCAAGCACTATTCCTTAAAAGATAAGTATATCAACGCTACCCCTTTAATGTAGGGCTACTTTTAACCTCTGCACAATTATACGTATTTGCATACAGAAATGTCACTCGAAGGAACTTAGTGCAAGTCAGCTAGACATGTAATTTTGGCAAGAGGAAGCTGTTTGATTTTTTTTTTGTTTGTTTGTTTTTTTTGTTTTGCTCTGTTTTTTTGGTGTGTGTGTGTGTGGTTAATCAATTATTTACCTATTTATTAATTATTATTTATTGATTATTTAGAACTCTCTAAAGAACGCACATGAAAAGTTTACCATTTTTTTGGCTTTCAATGAAACTTCTACCTGTTTTGAAAAAGGAAAGTGAGAGTTTTTGAAATTGATGGGCCTTCTGATGCCACACTGATGTTTTAAAAGTAGTTTAAAGATAAGTAAGTCGATAAGTATATCAACTCTGCCTTATAGTGTACGACTACCTTTGCACAATTAGTTGCATTTGCATGCAGGAATGTCACTCGAAGGAACTTAGTGTAAGTTAGCTAGATGAGTAATATTGAAAAGAGGAAGTTGTTTGATTTTTTTTTTCTGGCTTTTTTATTATTTACCTTGAGGCTTTTAAAGCTCTCTAAGGACCTCACATGAAATGTTTACCTTTGTTTTTGGCTCCCAATAAAACTTCCACCTGTTTTGAAAAAGGAAATTAATGGCTGGCAGAAGAGTAATGTTGGGTATATGGACTCATGATTCAAGTTTGGTAATATTTGTCTCCTTTTTAGTATTACACGTATTTGAAGAGAGATATTTTGCTAGAAACTCTTTAAAGATGATTCAGAGTAAAATGCATATTAATCTAAAGGACAATTTCTTCTACGCAGTCGATAGTCAGTCATTAAGGCTACATTTAAAATTATCTACCACTTTACTGACGCTGAGGCAAATATTGTTTTCATTCAACTGGATGAATTTTACCGCAATACTTTATTTCAGCAAAAGAAAATGATGGCACCATTATGGTGAAAATTGTAGCGTGCGAAATTCATTGGCAATTGAAATTCAGTGAGTGAAAAACAATTCTGACTCGCTTTCACACGGCGGAGGACACATACAAATCCGTTAAAAGATTCATCGATTCCAACTTATTCCGGGTGCCAATTCAGTTTTATAAAATAATTCAAATAGTACGCGCGCTCTGATTGGCCATAAAACCATTTTACATGAGCGTATAAACACGGTTTTCGTTCCTCTTTCATTAGTTATTTTATGAAAAAATGTAAAATGGTTTCCGTGTTTACATAGCCTGATGTAAACCCTCGATAAGCTGGAAACCACTCCGCTTCGCGTCGTTGTTTCCTTCGCTTATCTCGTGTTCTCCCAACCTCCCAAACAGGAAACAATTTTACATTTCTTCGCTGTTGTACCAATGAACACGAAACATTAATGTGTACAAACATACAGATCACTAAGGAAGTCAGTATCTGAGAAACTTGGCACCTACCCCTCCCTTAACCCAACATTAATCCTAACTTATCAGTTGAAGGTTATTTGTTTGGAGAGGGGTAAATGTACAGTTTCTCAGATACTAACAAAAAGTCAAATCCTAACGAATTAATTCAGTAAATGGGTACGTTTCCCTTGCAGATTCAAGAATAAGCTTTCAAGAAGCACAAGATGAATTTTAAAGTACAAAGTACCTTCGCCTTCATAACGATGGTTGTGTTAATCTGGAAACCAGTCTACATGAATCAAAATACCCCGAATGCACCACGAAATGCATGTCTACTAAATGGAGCAAGCTTATCAGTTCTTGTCCATCCTCCGATGACCACTGACTATCGAGACCAAAACTTTAAAGGAATTTTGGGTGACTTTTTTGGCGAAATTATTGAGAAATGCTTCGTTGAACAGTGCCAAATATCCCCAAAATCTTTTAAAATAACGGTGTTTAACTCGACAGCGAGTTTTGTAGGAAGTATGAAAGAGAATAACTCGGATATTGCATTTCCAATCATGCGACCTCTAAAGATGTTTTTGACTAGTGACGACTATAATGGGTCACGTTTTCGTTTTGAGGAGTTCATGAAAACCCCATGGTATTCTCTGATCCTGGACGTGAAAAATTTCAATAGTAAAGCCAATTCAATCGTCTTCAAGACGCTGGGTGAGAGTGTGTGGCCTATTGTCATCTTCACACTTCTTATAGCTGGCATCTCAGGAATATGTGTGTGGGCTTTGGTAAGATATCAGTTATTTAATAAATGAATCCCTTCAGGCGGCTGGTACATCGACTGATAAGTCCGCAGCTGAGATTTGTCCGAGAGATACTGAATATTCGGCTAAGAAGCAAAGCTTTGAAGGCAAATGCGAAATTTCGGGGACAATCTCACAGCCGAAGAAATCATCAGCCGACGTATTAGTGAACCAGAAGGCTTACATAAAGGTTTGTTTCGCTACTTCTTTGTTCTTTTCGGAGCAGCATTTGTGATCAGCTTTTTAATTTCACAGTATAGCGAGTTCGTGAACTCTGGTGCTGGCTTTTCCCCGCTTGCTTTTGTTTCTTTTCGCTGGAAATAATTCCTGGACAAATTTTGACGTAGACGGGGGTTATTTTGATAACTGTCCAGAGATTTTGCATCATGTGACATAAATTAGCCGATAGAATCGCACAAAAATTAAAGGGTGGGCTATGATCTATGATAATTGTAGAGTTATCAGATTTTCTTTTTCCAGTTTAAGTATGAAACTTCTCTATATGGCTTTCTATTGCTGTGGGTGTTGAATGTAATCAAGGGACCTTTGGAGGCTTAAGAGTCGTGAGAGGCGATGATAAACCACGTGAGCTAAAGGATCTCAAGGATGGGTATTGTTGTACAGAATTACAAACAATTGGAAACTGAATTTAGTTTTTAGTACGTCTTCCGAGATTTACATCCTGTGAGGTGGATCCTTCAAATGAAGCGATTTGTTTCCCTAAATTGTTAACGTTTGGCCAAGTTTAAGACAAAACGAGAATAAACCGCAGTTTTTAAGACTCTTCAGACTTAGACTTCCAAGTTTACAATTAACGTAAATCTCCCCGGCTTAGGATGTTCAATTTTCGTTCTTTGGGAATGTTCTTAGCTAATTGCAAGGGTAGATATCTCTTTGATACAAAAAACCTAAGGGAATTACCAGGACAAATTTATATAAATGGTTTTCTCTGTTTCAGGAAACTTATTTCAATGAAGAGGAATTCCCCCGTTCTTTTACAAAGGGGACATACGAGGGATTTTGGTGGGCCTTTGTCTCCATGACGACCGTAGGGTAAGATTTTTACAACTTTAAAAGGGTTTTTCGGAATGGATGGGGGTACAAATAGAACACTAGAACTAGGTTTTTTCTCTTACGATCTCTCGGGTGTACAGGGTAAGGTAACGCTTCATTGTTGTATATTGACGAGAGTGAACTGGTTCAAGAAGAGATGAAAACTTGCAAGTGAGAAGCCGTTGTCTCGCCCCAATCTCCCTCTGTGCCAATTTCTTATCGTCAAATTTTCGCTGAGTAAGGAAAGAGAAACCGACTTTTTGAGTTCCAGGGAGACAAGGTATTTGCTGCTGCCTGATAAAAAATTAAAAAATGATAATAGATTTGTTACCATTTTCAACACAGTCTAAATTGAATTAGAACGACCTTGATTCATTGATCGCATTACAGGTACGGAGACAAAACCCCAAAGTTTGTTTTGGGCCGTATGTTTGGCGTGCTTTGGATCTTACTTGGCTTGGTTGTCATAGCAATGTTCACAGCCACAGCTACAAGTGCTTTCAGTATCGATGTCGATTCCTTGGCACGGGTGACAGGACAAAGAGTAAACCAAAAGACATTCTTTACTAGAAAAATATATAAATGTAACAGTCCTATCATTATGACGTAAAAACCCAATTGACCAGGTTGTAATTAGCTTGGTCTTGCACCTGATTCGCTGAGAGGATGCTAGATCGAGTTTTGATAGTCCTATACAATGTTGAAGTGATTGGTTAAAAATAGGAAGTAAAGGTTTGCACTGCCAACGAAATTAATCGTGTTACTGCAACGTGACTTCATCTTCTCGATTGACTGTGAATAGGAGTGATCGTGTTAGGCCTCTTTCGAGATTCTATCCGCCATGTGCCCCGACAGTGGTCGATGGGCGAACTACTCACAATACGAGGCACTTTCTCTCTCTGCTCTGATTATTTATTATAATGAGCCCCTAGCAACTACATAATGCAGTTTTGGCCTTGTAGACGAAATTTTAACAGACGTGTAACGTGATCGCATGTACTGAGGATCGATCAACACGATCGAGTCGCACCGTATTTTAAGATTAATTAAGATGGAAGATGAACCAAATACCAATCTTTTGCTCCCGGTAGCTTGACGAGACATTTAAGTGGTAAAACTGTTGTTGTGAAGAAGTAAAAGCAGCGAGGGAGATGAAAGTAAGTTAAGAAACGTGTGTTATTGATGTATTTTCATTTCCTTCTCAGATTGGCGTAATGAGTAATACAACAGCTAGATTAGAAGCGAATAAACTAGGAGCCAAGGAGGTGAAAGGTGAGTCGGCAAGCTGGGTTATTTTTGTCTTAATATGCAAACAATAAGTTTATAAAACCATTTTCGACAAAAATCGAGGGGCCTCTCTTTCAGGACAATGCGCAGTAATAAAAAGGGAAACGAAAACGCAAACAAACAAAAAACCTCCCAAGCTATACTGAGTATCAGGTTATCACGAGATCCAAAGAATAAAAATAAAAAAAAATTTTTCAGTCTCCAATCAAGAAGAAAAGTAACATCCATGGTTCAGGAAATCCCCAACAGCACCGGCACCGTAGTATAAATGGTTTTTGATCAGAAGTAAAACTTACTGGATCTTGTCGTCTGATCGTTTAGGTGGAAGAATTCTGAAAATGAAAGTGACTGACGTTTTGACAACCTGAGCGAAAGTCATCATCAGATTCAAGTTGGAAACTGTTTACCATTGAAGGGCCGATTCTGGTTCGTGAAACTAATCGCTAGGTCAGTGATGCTGTTGGCTGCAATTAGCTGTGCAAACCATGATAGCGGCAACTACTGTGAAGTTGAATCTGATAATAACCCGCTCAGGTTGTCGTTTACAGAACAGTGGAGCTCCGATAACTCGGACTCGAAAGGGAAACAATAATAATGGTTCAAGTTAAGGGGTTTCGATTAATCGGGATTGGTGCTGAATTTCAATTTTCCTATTACAGGGTGTAATGACTAATAGAAAGTCATGTTTTTTCTATTCTTACACAGTCTACATTCATATTCGCACATTAAGTTTGTTTTATGTGGGAGCTTTTTGATAAGAACGTTAAGTTTGGGAAGTTAAGCTAAATATAACACTTTTTCATAAATGTTTTCATGTTTGGTTCAATCGCAATCAAATTAAGATTGGAACACTTTGACGTTTGTTGACCGACGTTTCTAGTTAAATTTCGAGTTATCAGGGTACATTCGAGCCAAGGGAGAGTTAAATAGCTCGGGTCACGCAACCGAGTTCAATTAGCTGATACTAATTGATTTGATATATTGGGTCAAATCCTGAGGAAATCGCATTTTGTTCGAGTTAACGGGGTTCTACTGTACTGCTCTCTGCTGGAAGATCAGAATACAAGTGATCACCACTAAACGAATTGCTTTTTAGAGTTTGCATCAAAACAAGCCTTGCTGAGTGCCCTTCGGAAAAATGAAATAGAAGGCATTTTCATGGACAAGTACATGGCTTCCTACATGCTCTACAAGCAGAATGACTCAAATTTCAAAGTATTTAAAGACTACGAAGAGAAAATTCCTTATGAACTGGCATATCGCGATAGCCCACTCTTCAGAAATGCATTTGAAAGGGAGACTTGCGCTCGTAATCTCCTTCAGAAAAGTTTTGTGGACAGCTACCTTATGAAGTACCTAAAGCCAGTTGTGGTAGGTATCATTCATACCTCAGTAATTTTCATGGTGGTTTAAGGCACGCCCAATTTGAGTGCGGCATCTAAGGCAAAGAGCAAAGGATTCGTATCTGAAAATGTGAAAAGGTATTGATAAAATAAGCCAACGAGCCGATTGGCTCAACTAGCCGGACCTTATTCCGGTTTAAAGAAGCGTGAAGTGACCACCTAGGAGTATTGCTTCCCTTGGATGGTATTCTAGCCCATCGTTACCTCTCTACATTTCTTCAGGCCTCCCTGGCATTTCGCCGCTGCCTGCTTATACTCCCGGATAGAGAGGGGCACTGTGAGAACAAAGCCTGTCTTGCCTAAAAACGCAACACAATGACACAGCCAGGTCTCGAACCCAGATCTCTCGAACCAGAGTCTATCGGACAGTCCGTCAGGCCATGCATTGCATCCACCGACGCGTCAACCGTTACTCTTGAAATAACTGCATATTTGTTTTTCAGGCGTACAACGCCGATAGCGACGCCATTAGCCCGTTCTCTGGTGAAAATCCGTGCACTCGCAAGTTCCTGTTAATCATCATGGGCGTGTTCCTTGGTCTTTTATCCATTGGGCTTGTGGCAGAAGTTGTGATCAGACTCATCAAGAGGAGAAACAAAAAAGTGAAGAACGTTGCAGGTATTAGCAGAAACTAGAACGAAACACTTTTTTGGTTGTTCAATATAATCCTTTTTTTGCAAGAGAAAAACGAACTTCCTCTGCATACATACATAAAGGCAAAAAAAACTTAAGCATATATGTGACCTTTATTTCCTCTCGGACGAGTTTTATAATTTGAGAGTAGCTACATAGAATTAGCTAATATCTTCGAGAAATAAAAACGTTAACAAAAACAAAACAATGTCAAATGTATATATATATATATATATGTATATTTGAAGGTTGAACTAATTAATAAGACAACTTTTCTGTGACTCTGATTTTCCCGCTTACGCGATCATATATATGTATATATACACATATGTATATTTGAAAAAATATATATATTTGAAAATACATATTGAATATATATACCTTTTCTCTTCTCATCTCTTCTAGATGGAAGAGAAAAGGTATATATATTCAATATGTATTTTCAAATTGCAACGTTTTTGAAAATGGATATATATATATATATTAAAAAATATATGTATGTAAATAAATTATATGTATGCATGTACATATATATATATATGAGTCTAATATGTATATGCATATGTATATATATGTGTAAACGTATATGTGTGTATATATATGTATGTATGTACTATAGCTTGGTCCATTGGTAGTGGATCTACCCATGTTCTACCTGTGGATCTACCTATGGTCCATTTTTCCTGACCGGTAGGGACTGTAGGCTCAACAGATCTTAATGGTTATCCTACTTATCACTGAGAAACAGCCTCACTTTATGATTCGATGTATTTTTAGGTACAATGTGGTTCCATCGGTTGGTCAGACAATACATAAAAAGCTGAATTTATTCTGAATCATTCAATCCTTTCCTTTCCTTTTCCAGGTGAAATCGACTTGAAAGAAGTGGAAGTGCATAATTCCAAAGGACACCTTAAAGATATTGAAGATAAAGTGAGTCAACTGGTGAACGAAGTCGGTAAACTGCAAGCGCAGCTGGCAGCTATGTCTTCTTCAGTAAACGGCACTCAGTTTGGGGGACAGCACACTCCCCACTTTTAGGATGAAAGCAAGGAAGACTGAACTCCCACACTATTCTCCACTCATAAGCGACCCTAAAATTGAGTTTTTCTTTATGCAGTACTGCGCTTGAAGAACGCTTACCGACGACCGGCAAGACCGTTCTTATATTTCCTTTAAGTATGAAATTCGTATAGAGTGAAAAAGATAGTTATCGTTGGAAATTCAACTTTACTTGGCTTAATTACCAATGTAGCCGTTATCCATCCTCGAAGAGACATCTCTAGCTATCCCATAGGACTCAGTTCTTGATGTCCTTGGGATAAAAGTTGCATCACACCATCATCGATGTACAGGATGGATATACAAGAACTTACATTCAGAGAACAGCCCCGAAATGAGAGGAAAATATTCTATATCGTAAAGGAGTCCAAAAGAAACCCCTCTGTATAAAATGATCATTAAGGGACCTTGTGATCTCTTGATTCTTTACGAATCTTAACCCTTTAACTCTCAAGATCTCATTTACTGTCTGACATACAATTCTTATGATGTCAATTCGGAGAATTTGTTATTGGATCAACTAATAATCCCCTTATTGATATTTTACTCTATTCTAATCACCTCCATGCTTCATATTGTATTGATATTGTAAGGAGAAATTCCCTCTTGGTCACTCATGGGAGGTAAAGGGTTAACGTTACTCTAAATATATCGCATTGGTAATATATATTATTGTGAATAAGATTTTCTGTAGCTCATTGGTAAATATCTAGATCTCGAAGATTAAAGGCAATTTAGTCAGTTTTTAGACCAGTAAAGACAGCGCCGTGAAGACATACT
Organism: Pocillopora damicornis; assembly: GCF_964200805.1. Taxonomy (NCBI): domain Eukaryota; kingdom Metazoa; phylum Cnidaria; class Anthozoa; order Scleractinia; family Pocilloporidae; genus Pocillopora; species Pocillopora damicornis. The sequence continues at coordinate 16,945,633 of NC_142681.1, read as the reverse complement.
GGTCCTTGGTAATGAAAAAAAACCTTTCTGTCTCAGTGTTTCACTTTCGCCTCAGGCTTCTCATACAAATAGTCATTTCTAAACGACAAAATTTGTTTAGCTCTCAGGACGTGAAAAAGGCCTCAATAATTTGTTAATACCTTGTAAAAGAAGCGTAATAAAAAGATGAAACTATAGTAAAATTTAAGGCCATGAACTACGTGAAGATAGCTGCTCACAAAATATATGCCATTCGCTCTGACGAAGGACTAACGCTCGAAGCGTCAGCTTAAAAACTCTTCACGGTGGCCAATTTACGTTATCAACTCAGTTGATAATACCAAGCACCGTAGTTTCTCTTTACCACCTTTATTCATTTGTGATTGAAATACTTTGAAAAGCGATATTTTCAAGTTCACCATCCTCTGTGCTCGTCTGTGCTCAACCAACCTTGTTCCCTTTCTTTCATTCTTACCTGTTCCCTTCCAGAAAGCCAGGCTACTTAGCCCTTATTGAAATGTAATTTTGCAGATAAAAAAATAACGTGACGCACCCCCCTATATTCCTACCTTCATGGACAGCTGGATATTTAAGAAAAGTCAAAATTGTTTAGATGAACATGTCATTCACTTAAGGCGAGAATGGGACGAAAGTTAGTCCTCCTCGATAGATCGAACTTAGACCTTTGGATAAGATCATAAAGGCATCACACATCTATCACGAACGTGAAACAAAGAAAAGTCTTTCGGGGAACTCAAATTTTTTCTTGGCCTCAAACAACTAGCTGATAAATAACACCTTTTTTTTCGACGATTGAGCTAAAAATTACCATCTTTTTCATATTTTAAAAGTTTTTATAATTTTTTAATCCAAGTTTAACTTTATCTTAACATAAGGTTTAACTCCATGGTGACTGTCATCTTAGGTAAACTTTTAAGTAGGAGTTTCACTTTTATTACGATAACCTGAAACAACAAAATATATCGTTGAACGATTTTTTAATTTCTACCTAAAGCTGCCATAAAGGACAGCTGGAAAACGAAAAGTGGATTTTTTTTGCATACCCTATATGAGGTTTGACGCTAAGATAATATACCCTAAAGGGACTGTTATATCCCGATCCAATTAGCACCGAGGAAGATAATTATGTAGATGCTTTTTGGTGAAGATTTTCATAATAATCACTATTTCCCCTTTACTTAAAGGCAGTGAATTCAGTGCTGGTGCAAGATCATCGAGCACTGTGATAAATAACACAAAAGTCGTTTGAAGTAAGTATTTATAACTTTATTGCGCTGAAAGTGACTAAATTCAGTTTTTCTATCGTTTCTACATCGTTTGTTGTGCGGCATTGAAAAACTTTGACGATGTAAACTGTGAGTGAATCAACGTTACTTTGGTGAATAACAACGTGCATCAAATTGCCGAGGTCATGAGCAGTTGAACGAGCTCGACTAAAGTTATGTTTAGCTTCCATAAGTCTCACTTTCAGCATGTTTCTTCTCCAGATAAATCCGATCAAACGAAAGTTTTAGGAAGCGAGAAATGCTTGATTTTTTTGGTTAAGTTAAGATGTGCGCAGCTTTTATGATTTTATTGTTAATTGATGATAGCGTTTATTATTAGGGAAGACCTTAATATCTATCTGATTATAGAGTTATAGTTCCAGATGCTTTGATAGCATGATAAGGCATAACTTTCTCCAAGTAGTTTCAAGAAATTATACAAATGGCCTTTTAATCTGAAAAGAAAATGAAGAATTATATACTGTCTTCCTCATACAACAGCTGATAATCAGAGCTTTAGAGGTTAACAAAAAATAGAAGGGGAGGTCAAATTCTGTATTAAAAGCGAAAAACTATTACGTGTAGCTAGAAGGGTATATAGAATATCGAGATTAGTCTAGATTTTCCTTAGCGCAATCTTTACTTTTGATCGTCTTTAGTTGAAGGCTTATAAAAATGAAAGTTTCAACTTGTCGCAAAAATTATGTTCAGGTGCACCGCTGATAAAGTAAGGAGCAGGCATCTACTATTCAACGCTACGAAACAGACAATTATTTGAGGCTCTACAGTTTTCAGAGAACATACAAGGTATCGCGTAAGTACAAAAATCAAGTTCTTTAGAGTCACTTTCAGCATTACATAGGGTTGTATTTAACCCCTCTGCACTTGACTTCTCGCACACATCACATTATATAAAGATTCAGTATAAAAAAACCTACACGAACGAAATTGAAAATGATGACTTTTCTATTTTTGGTGATGATTATATTACATTGCTTATCCATAACCTCTGTTATTTGCATTCATAGTGAAATAAAACACCAAAGTAATAACAAAACTTAAAAAATATAATGAATATGGTTAAAAATGGACGAATTCGATATAACGAGTTCGAAATGTTTACGGTTTAATTTTGCACAATAGTCATAGCATTAACTTTAACGTTATTTCTTAAGAATTAACATCTTGGACTTCTTAAACTGAAGAAAAGCTTTGATGAAAACCACTCAGCAGCAAACATTTCCCGATTAACTTTTTCTAAGATCGGCTGTTTTGTCATTCACTGATAACCCACAGACACGTACCAATACAAGTATTGTTTCAAAAACACAGGCTATCGGGACTCCCTGGAAAAGTGTTTGATTAACTTCAATGTGAACAGCTTAGTTTATCAAAACAGAGTCTGCCAGTTTCTCACGAAAATAGAACTTTCTAGAGCCCGAAAACATAATAGATGATTGAATTTTCTCAACACCAGTCTACCGGACGGTTGAATTATTTAAATGTATGAATATATTTAACAACGCATGCGATGAAGATGATTATCTGTTTTGGTACGGTTACCAGAAAACACAAATTTTGACGCAGTATTTGACGTTAAATCGTTTCTTTTTATCATCAAAAGAAAAAAACCTTGAAATAAATTTACAAACTTTAAGAAAACTCTTATTTTAAGTTGTCACAAAGGCAGAAAATAAGCCTTTGCTCTTTTTTGCTACTGCAAATATACTCTCGATTGAAAAAACTTTGACACTTAAAAAGAGTGACATTTCGATGAAACCCAACGGCTTTTATGGGAAATTTTCGCACAGTTACAAGATCAGTATTAAATTATTCTTCTCTCATTGCAAACCTCTGTTAACGTTGATTGTTTTCTTTCATGAAAGCGGGTAGGGCTTCTATCGTTTACCACGTGCAGCTAATGATGCAACTATAGTCTATAGTGGTTATCATATAAATGCCCATAAAGCAGTTCGTCCTCATCGTTAGCTTCTTACGCTTTTTAGATATTAACGCTTTTGCAATTTAGTTTATACTGATTAAAGCTCGCAGCTTAAGATCTAGGTCTACTCGATGGGAAAGTTATTTATTCATGTCGATGGGAAAGTTATTTATTCATGTTCTGTGGCTTGAGACTTTTAGCCTCTCACCATTTCCATATTGGAGTACATAACCGCTGATGGTACAAAAATCCTTACTGGCACCTAATTTTCATTGGCAATCTGAAACAATCAAACACCGAAAAAAATGAGGAATATGCGCTGACATGAAGACTAACAGACGCAACTAGAACAAATGTTGGGGTTGTTTTCAATGTTTCTGTTGCTTCCGAATCACTTCTTCCAATTTGGATACCACTCAGTCCTTGTGTGGTAAATTCAGTTCAATGAGCAACACTAAACCTATAACTTCTACCAAATAAAATTGTATGAAACTACTGATGCCTAATGCTCAAAACAAAGAAGGGGATGGGGTCGCCTCTTGCGTGATGTGAAGGGATTGGTGTGCCGCCGACACCTTGAAATCCTTGAAAACCCCCCGAAAATTTTATCGTTTCACTTCTCTGCCAAAGAAAAATATGGTCATGGGTTTGTGCTTATTAACCTCGTGGAGCCCCGCTTAACATATTCATGAATTTCATAGGCAGCATCGTGCCAATGACATTACAGGGTCTTATAAACGGAGGGGGAGGGAGGCTAATGAATGCTCTGCTTACTACCTCTTTTGAACATCGTTACAAAGAAGTTAGTTTTCTGTAAATTTTATCTTTCAGAAAGCAGAATTTCAAAGGTGTTGTTGCTAGCCACGATAAAGGAAGCGCTTTGATAAAGATGATGTTCGCGGCCTGCGTAACAATAACTTTACTGCTCTATAGACCAGCACTTACGAACACGATAGGAAGTCGTGATCGATCTGTGGGATGTCCGCATTCTCGTCAACAATTTACAGTATCAATTCTTGTGATTCCCCCATATACCATCATCTCTGATTCAGGCGAATCAATAGGCATACTAGGAGATTTTTTCGATGATATCATCCACAGATGTCTTCTTAGATTTTGTGGTTTGTCTAAGGATGCCTTCAACATGACTTTTATTAACTCGAGCAAAGAATTCCAAATGATCCTACAGAACAATATGACGGATTTCGCCTTGCCAGTATCCAAGCCAATGCAGTTGCTTCTCCGTCCTGACGACCATGATGCACAGCCACTTATGATGGTTGAACAAATCATAAGTTCTCCCGGCTATTCGCTGATAATGGACGTAGAAAATGTGAATGTCAGAGCCAACAAAGCCGCACTTATCAAGTTATACACAGAATCTTGGCCTATTACAATATTTGCATTTATGGTCACTGGAATCTCTGGAATGGTCATATGGATCCTGGTAAGTATCATCTATTTCCCAAAATATCTAATTAAGTTGCAATTTTGCTCGGCCATTCAAAAACCGCGATATATCAATTATTTTTACAGAAGAACTATGATTTGCAAAAAAAGCAAACTTTATCTCATTTAAAAGCAAGCCACTATACAAAACCGAATTGAAATATATGGTGGATAATGTAGAAAAGCCTTTGCCTTTCTTTCTTCACCTCTTCCTAGATAGGAAATAACAATGGGGGAACTTTAAAATGTATAAAGAGTAACAAGGTCAGACCACAACACAGGGAGCCACTACATTATTCTTTGCGAGCAATGTTTCGGTCCTTTAACGTCTCCTGCTAACCAGTACAGTCCTGGCCTACGTTTATCGTCCTCTCCTGCAAAGACTAGAGTGTCTAACCATTTGCAGATGTCATAAAAATAGCAGATACTCTCAGCTATTTCAACATCTTGAGTGTTGGTCCCGCCTGGGTCTTGAACCCTACATCTTCCGCACGACAATCAACCCGGTGCTCTATAAAATAAGATAACCAAGTGCAGTTATGAAAATAGTTTCTAACTTTCTTTCAGGAGACGCACTTCAACGATGAGGAATTCCCCCGTTCATTTGTAAAGGGATCCTATGAAGGCTTTTGGTGGGCCTTTGTTACCATGACAACAGTTGGGTAAAATAAACGTCCATTTTAGAGGGTTTTGTACGACACAGGCAGTTAATGCCATCAACTTTGCAAAGCATTTCATGATCATTTTGAACCCAATATCCTCTCTAAATCCAATCATCAATTCAAAAGGTCCAAAAGGGTTGGCTACCGACACTTTTGGGTTATATCTACAAAAATTGCACAAGAAGTTTAGAATTGGTTTTGAGCGGTTTCTTGAGGAGTTTATGGGGAGATGTGTGGAAAGCAAAACTAGTGGGTTTCTAAAACACCTCAGGGATTGTGACTAAATTCTGGAGGTTACTTGATATTAAAACGAGCAACCTTTCTAGGTAAGGTGACAAGGAACGTCTGGTTTAGTTTTTATCTTTACTGAAGCTTACCTCTATTTTGAGAATATAATGTTGTAAATTTGATTTGTCTTTGCTCTACTTCAGTTACGGAGATAAAACTCCCAAATTTATTTTGGGTCGCGTATTTGGAGTGTTCTGGATTATGTTTGGTCTGATCGTTGTTGCGGTCTTTACAGCTACAGCCACTAGTGCACTTAACACAAGCATAGATAGCTTCGTAGGAGTTGAGGGAAATAAGGTATGTGTGTGTGTGAAATAGTTTTTTGTCTCTCATTTTTGTTACCGTCTTAAGAGAAATGTGGGCATGTTGGACCGTCGATGGTGCTTCATTACCGAACCCTTTACATCTTCCTATCATATTTTTCATATCGATCTCTATACTTCTCCAGCGGTATTGAAAAGGAAAATTTTTTTCACAAGCGATTCCTTTCCTAATGATCATTTCCCTTATTCTCATGGCCTTAAGCTTGGATACTGTAGGTTGAAATTGGATGCTAACCCTTAAAGCCCCGATATCAACATGTATGTTCTCGTCATCATTCTCCATATGTTTCTTATTTTAGCGATTGAGAGAATTTGTTCAAACATAAAGACATTTCTTCTTTGGTGATCATTTCAATCATTCTCATGATCTGTAGATTTGATCAGGTAGTGATATTGTTAGGAGAAATTAGATGCTGGTCACTATTGGGGTTAACCTGAATTGACACCAAACGAATTAAGCTGATAGACATCGAGATATAGCGCCAATAGAATCGCAATAATGTAAGCATGAGGATCAATTATTAAAACACAGCGGCAGGTCGGTAAAAAACGGATCTACGAAGCAGAATTAGATTGAGGCGAAATGTGCCAATGAAGGCGTGCACAAACGCATCAAGGGTAGTTGACCATTTGCTGGATAATAGCGACTCGATATCTTTTGATTATTTCGCCTGAGACTAGCAACTAAGGAGCAGAGAGGTCGCGGTTCTCCGTTGATAGCTTGACTCAACAATTTATTCTGTCTCTAAATCGTAAGAAAAACGATTAAACATTCATTTATCATCACTTTAACAAATAGATTTCATGTTGCTGCGAGTCTGTTCAGTAATAGATCGCAGATGACTTAAATTGTATTAAGGACAAACAAATAGCACTTAAGGCGCAGCCGGGTGTATGTGTCACTGATTTTCTTACCACGTTCTGGCGTCGTCTGTGATCTATTACTAAACTGACCCATGGCAACACGGAAATTATCTGTCTAATATAACAAAGAAGGGAAATGTCGTTAATGGGTGACGTCACCCCCGCGTCTGTCCTCTAATAGACTATTGGTAAGAACTAATCAAAATGAGTGTATTACCAGCAAAAGGCCTTAGACTAAGTCTGTATGACTGAGCAAATTAGGAAGAGAAACAAGGACGTAACGTGTTCTTCTACTTTCCATTTGGTTTTCAGATTGGTGTGTTGAATAGCACGTCGGCAGAGTTTGAGGCCAGAAAAAAAGGAGCATTTGTCAAGAGTAAGCCTTAAAAAAATCAGGCCATTTCAATCCTACATATAAGAAAAAATCGGACCACACTCTTAAATTGATATACAGCCCATTTATATAATCAAAACCTTGGGGGTAAAGTGTGTATTGAAATAGCTATCTTACACTTTACAAAACCTGACGGCAACATTTCGTGTTCACGCTAATCAGCAACGACCGCATACAACACAAAAACCTTTCCGAGGCAAAACCACAAGCGCGCAAAGCCTCTGGGGTGTGGATGATCTTTTAAACGAATTTAGCTGTTTCGTCTCCTCGAACTAGTTTGAGGAACAGTTCACTTTGATATACCTAGCATGAAGTTACAGAACAAATTCTCTCCTTTTTAAAGGAATTACGGCTTTTAAGTGAAACATTCTACAGGCGACATAACAATTAACCCCCCCCCCCCCTTCCCACCTCCTATAAACTCACAAATCCTCATAGATTGGTCTACATTCATTGCCTGGTGCCCGAGGGGAGTCACAGGATTTTGGTTGGGTTTACCTGACCTGATACCCCCTGTAGTCAACTCAGTTGTGTAATAATCTAAGAATCCCCTCTCATTGGAAGTCAGTTTTTATAGTCCTCTTATATACGACTAATTCCCCTCCGTTTCCCCTAAAAACCGTGCGACCATCCCACCCCCCCCCCCCTGCAAAAAAAAATAACCCTTCCGTCCCTCTGGCGATAAAAAATCAAAACCACTAAAATTCATCCACAATACAGCTGATAAACGTTTTCCTAATAGGTTTTTCGTCAATTGAAGAAATGTTCTCCAGCCTACGGAGTGGTGAAATAGACGGTGTTCTCATGGACAAGTTTAGAAGCCCAGAGGTTCTGCGCGCAACGAAAGATAGGAATTTCAGAGTGTTTTCTGGCTACGATGCAAACGTCCCATACTACCTTGCAGTACACAACAGTTTGAGGAGCCTGTTTGAAGGGGCGTCATGCATCAAAAACAGGATTAACAACCAGGATTTGGAAAACCTGTTTATCAAATATCTCATGCCAGTGGCGGTAATAACACATCTCCTTACCGAGACATGATTGTTTTTGTTTATTTGTTTTGCTTGTCTCATGTTTTTTTTTTCGAGCCATGATAACCTGGACCTATTCTAATAGGCTATTTCCAAGTTCTAAGCGTTCTTACTTTTAACCCTTTAACTCCCAGATCAAATTTGTACTTCTCCTTACTGTCAATCGTACAATTCTTATAATATTAGTTCAGAGAATTTAGAATTGGATCGACTAATTATCCCCAAATTGACATTTTTCTTTATTCCCATCACTTATATGGTTGATATTGTATTGATATTGTAAGAAGAAATTCTCTCTTGGTCACTCATGGGAGTTAAAGGGTTAAAATATGAACCATAAGTTTTTTTCATATTATCTTACTTCCAGGTGTACAATAGTGAAAAAGACTCCTACGCTGTGTTTTCTGGCCACTCACCTCAGACGAATAGATTTTTGGTCATCGTCGTGTGTGTGTTCCTGGGTTTCGCTTTCGTTGGCATCACAGCTGAAGTCATTTGTAAGACTGTGAGGAAAGGAAATTTGAAAGTGAGAAGTAGAGAAGGTATGGATTCTTAATGATCTTCCTCACTGTGGATATACTTAACAGTTTGCTTCACTAAGTTGGCCTAGTGTCAACGGATTGAAAGGATTCACATTCAAAACGAGGAAAGGAGAGGTGTGTCCATGGGTGCACACGCAGAAAAAGAGTGATGCACTTTCCATTTGGACAGATAGCTCGTTTTTTTTTTATTCTTTATATTTTTGGCGTGTTAATAACATCGAACTACAGAGGTATTCTATTTTTCTCGCAGTTCCTAGCTTGGGTGTCACATGTGGGTTAAGTTCATTGGTTGTTCTCATCCTCTGAGGGTTTTTCTCCGGGTTCTCCGGCTTCCCTCTCCCCACAAAAACCAACTTTCCAAATTTCAATTCGACCTGGAAACAGTGGACAAGAAAAGCCACATCGTGGAATGTCCAGTGATAAATTATTATTATTATTATTATTATTATTATTATTATTATTATTGTTCAAGAGGTTATGATCTCTTGTATTATTATGATTACCGCAGATTGGTTGAGTAAGTACAGAAATCAAACAGGTGGGGATTTGATGCTTTTCTTGTTTTTTTTTTTTTATTTGCAATGAACGTGATAAAGAATTTCCTTTAAACAGACCGGGAAAACGGAAATTATTTGAGGGAAGTTGGCGAGCACAGTGCTAGTAAACCTAACTTGGCAAATGTGGAGAACAAGTTAAGACAACTGGTCGAAGAGGTCAGCAAACTACAAGAGCAAATTTCAGCCAAAGGACGGCGAAGCACAACTCACATGTGACAGACAGTGGTACATCTCAGTTGCAATTTTTCCATGGTCATTTGGTCACCAGTGGAAACCAATCATAGAAGCGGTGAAGCCAGGGAGATGAAATTTTATTTTCAATCCTTGATGTTACTAGAAGCAAGAGTAGGGAATGGGGAATGGGAAAATGAAACGGAAAATTGAAAATGGGAAATTAGATTTCACATTTTTTTTGTTTTAGATTTACTATTTATAGTGAGGAACAGATAATTTTCATCGATATCCTCGTACTCTTTCAAAAAACATCAAGGGGAAAATTCAAGGAACGAAATAAATTGATAATAAGGAAGAAGTGAATTCCGAGGAACATATAATATCCGAGGGCAAATGTACGAGTATATTTTTGCGCGCAAAGTAGAGGCTATTGTGTTTCATATCCTTCAAATATTTTACAAAGCGACTGAAAAATTGTTTACGAACAGCTTACTCTTTTCTACGGGGCAAGTTTTCTTTTTGAGTGTTCTCTGGTACGAATTTATGAACAACCAAATATTTCCCTTCTTCTGTAACAACCAAAAAACGCTCTCTCATCTTGAATTAAATTTGTAAGCTGAGACTCATCGTAGCGGGCGTGAGGTTTGAAAATTGTGGAATATCACTCGGGTAGTCTTCGAATATCCCCCAGTTTAAGCTGTGGATTATTTTGTTAACGCGCTACGTTTACATCAGCCGCGCGTGAGCAAAAATATTTGATGGATCATAATAAAGGATATACCTAAATCTCTAAGATTGAAATAGGTATACATATATAGATTTGGGGCGGATCCCAACCCATAAATTTGTTAGCCTTAGCATGGAGTACTTTGTTAGGACGTTTGCTGATCATCTAATGTCAGAAGAGTGGGAGTTACCAAGCTCAGTTTCAAATCACAAGCAGGATCCTGTAGTTTTTATCTAAGAGAACGTCAGCTTGAGTAAAATTTCAATGTAGTGTGTGGAATATTCTAATTAGTATTTTTCAATACACATCATTAATCAGCTACGATGAGTTATTCTTCATTTTTCTCTAACACCCATACCATTTACCTATCGGTTGTCTTCTCCCTTTCTTTTCATTCCGTGACCCAACCCTTTCCTTCATCATAGCGCATTCGTACGAAAAGCATTACCCATCAAGCCAAGTGCAAAAATTGTACAGGCGCAAAATTTCGCATACTAAACTTAACCTGTTTTTTGTACTGTCTACTCAAATTTGTACCATGCGTGGAAGTGGAATATCTTGACTGGACATAGTGCATATCAAACAGCAAAACAATTGTCTTAAATCTAATCCATTCGAGATCTCTATCTCACAGGAAAATAGGAAAGCTAACAGCATTTAAGGAATACAATCTCGAAAGAAACATAGTAAAGTTCTTGCTGGAAAAAGTGACCAAAAAAAGGGTGTCCACCAACGTTGTGCTGAAATGAAAATAGAAACGTAACGTGACTAGACATTTGAGCGGAAATAAGAAAGCCGATGACCAAGTCTGAGAAGTGAGACTTGCAGAAACACTGGCAAATCATTTTTGCCGTTCTCAGTTTTGACAAAGTAAGGTTTACGTTCAGAGCCTATCGGATAAGGGAAATAGCTGATCTCACTAGATACGTTTGGAACCGTCGACATCTTGGAACCCTCTTTCAAGTGTAGACGAGTTTAATAAGGTTTCATAAACTTGATGTGCGATGCCAAATAACCGTCAATTCGCCCTTTAATCCCTAAAAGTGATTGGCTTCTAATTCCCCCTACAGTATCACTGTTCATTCAAACATTGAAGTCATGAGAATAAGGGAAATGATCACCCAACAGAAAAGCCCTTGATTTTTAAACAAGTTCTCCGTGACATCACCTTAAGAAATACAATGAGAACAGTATGGAGAATATGCATACTGATATTAGGGTGTAAAGGGTTGAATATTACTGTATATATGGGACAAAAGTATCTACTTTTCCACGTTACGTTGCGTTTAATTGTGTTGTACAAAAGGTTAGGCAAACAGCTCAGTAGGAAAAATATTTTGCTTTCTGTACTCATTTAGCTCAACCTATCCTGACCTGCATGATTATTACAAATGAATAACAAAAAACGCTGAAAGTGCAACTCAGTGACCCAATCGAGACTGCGGTTGCAAGGACTAAAAATCGCAGTTAAAAGAGACTGCAAATAACCTGTTGAAAATAAGGTTAGGTTTGGTTCGTTCATTGTTAGGATAGTTGTTTGCTTATCGGCATTTGCATTGGTACTATCAAAGGGTACCCACATAACTAGGGCTCATTTTTACAAATAACTATAACAAAACAGAATTTATATCTTTCATGCATGATTATCACTGTTAAATTTTCAGCAGGTAATAAAATTCATTTAACTATTGAGGACAACCCACTAAACACTAAATATACTAACACTTAAGTGATATCAAATGTAGACCAACATGAGGACAAGATAATGCTGAAAATACATGAACAAATGAACACAAAAACCAAATAAACAAAACAGAACTAAGTGTCTACTGGGTATTATGTGTTTTTTTCAATATGTCAGGTATGGAATAAGATGGGTAACAGACTTGCATAGCAAAGTGATGAGGTCTTCTTGCTACTTCAGTATGCTAGCATAGTGTTTTTGTATCTCAGCTATTTGGGCTAAACAACTGTAGTCTGTCATGATCTTATGGTTGCATGTGTTACTGCAGCAAGTGAAAAGTGGAAGTGGACCTAAATCTTCTCAATAGCTGTCCGTAGATCTGAAATGGTCATCATCTATGGTGGAATAGATGTGGCCTTCATTGCTGAGCCACTCTAAAGTACTCCTAAAAAAGAAGAAAAAGAAAAAAAACAAACAAAGGAGCTTCATGGAGGCATTGTGTAAGTCTTTCAATGTTTGCTCCCACCCAGAGTTTTGACTAACAATTCAGATTTAAGCCAAAAGGGTGACCAGCATCTAGTTTCTCCTTACAATATCACCCCATGAATCTAACGTTGAGGTCATGAGAATAAAGGAAAAATCCCCAAATGAAGAAGCTCTTGATTGTTAAACAAATTTTCCTTGTCAGCACCGTGGGAAATGTATAAAAAACAGTACATAAAATAAGCATACTGATTTTAGGATGTAAAAGCACTGACAAAGACACTGTGAAAGTCTTTCACTGTTTTTTCCATCCAGGGTTTTGACTAACAATTCACATTTTGCAAAATTTTCTGTCAGTATTCTCATTGTTTCTGGCATAAACCAAATATCCTTGATTCTTGGCTAAACGATGCTTAGCCTCACACTGTGAAGGCCAACCTTACCTGATTTGTTGTTCTGATGTTCTAACTTTTTGTTTAATTTCAGCTACAGACATGCCTTCCTCGTGTTGGCATGATGTAATCATTCTGTGAATCTGAAGCAAAAAACTTATGTTACTGCAAACCCAAAAATAGTACAAAATTATAAATTGGGGAAAACAATAAAAAGAGCTGTTCCTTCCAAAAAGTAATGGTTAACCACACATTAAAATCAGTGTCATTTACTCCAAGCAACACCTCCCTTTCCCCTTCCCCCCCCCCCTCCCCATTTGAACTGGAGTAGCATTTCATCAGGCTTCCCCTGACAATTTACCAGTACACATTTATACTCCTGAATGGAGAGAGAGAGGCACTATGAACATAAAGTGTCTTGCCTAAGAACACAACACGTTAGCCCAACCTGGTCTCAAAGCCAGACCTTTCTACCAGAGTCCAGCGCACTGACCATTGCGTCTTCCACATATTACGTAATAAAACAGAACAAAGTCATAATTTTGGACTCAAACCTCATTTTGAATACCACTGAGCCCAGCACTTGTTCCTCCCATGTTTCCTCCAAATCCTTGGTTCATCTTGCCAGGTGTTGTCATCTGACCCTGGAAGCCTCGCCCAGGAGTTGTGTGTTTCATAGGAGTTGTCATACTAGTCATTTCAGATTGCTATAAATAAAAAGAAGAACCATTTGACAAAGAGGCATGATAAACATGAAGGACTGTCAATGATTGAGGAAAAAAATGTAGTCATTCCTCCTTGTGCATTTATGCATAAGGTCTCAGCCAGTGGACATCACTGATTTCTGTTAGTTGCCAGGCTGTCAAGCTTCACCCATGTCCAGCCTCTGTCCCTCATTTCCCCTTCTACATTTCTCTTCTGATGGAAAAAAAACCTTCTACAAATTGCAGATATTTTTTCTTTTGAAATTATACTTTTAGGTTAATTAACATATATTTATCTCCTATCTCTCCTGGCTTAGGAGGCGGTTACAACATTGAAACAAATATGCTGAGCATCCCTCAGTAGATGGGCCATTATCTCTTGAGAGAGTAGACAGCAAGCAACACTACTATTCAGAATAAATTTTCCCCAGAAACATATCAAAATAAAATAAAACGTGTACTGAAAAGTATATTACCTTATTTAATGCCAAGTGAGAATGAATAACATCAATCATATGATAAGTAATTTCATTGAAGTCCACGACAGGATTTAGGCTATAGGCTATTAAACTGCGACTGTTCTCTCTGAATGACTTAAGGTGACCAATTACTCGAACATAAGTGTTTTCCCTAGAAAAAAAAAATGAGCACATAAGTTGTGCTGCCTCCTCTGATACTTGCAATATGTTATGCAGGCTGTGCCATTTCCCTTGAAATGCAATTAATTATTAAAGAAGAAAATGCTGTTCTTGTATCTGTATACTCACTGTTTAATAAAACATTTTTACCTGCAGGATGATCGTTTGTCTTTCTCTGCATCACTTTCCTAAAAGTCAAGTTATTAACAACAGTTTGATTATGCAAACTGATTAAAAATAATCATTCAAATTCTAACAAGAACATTTGCTAAGGGAAGTAAAATTAAACTTCACTGATTCACTAAATAATTTGCAGCTGGAGCACAAGATGACAAAAATTTATGCTTGATTGTTTGAATACATTATTTATTGATAAAATATCACATTATTGATTTTTAAATATAGTGATTTACCTAGTATCAAGAACACAAAACAGGAGCGTTTTTGAAGAAGGTACATGCAACTGGCAACAACATTTCTGATTCAACAAATCTATCAAAAGCAGTTTCATAAACTAATCAAAAATACAACAAAATCAAAATTTCATTCTGATGAATAATCAGAAATAAATTGTGAAATGTAAAATTTTAAAAGCATAAATAAACATAATATCCACAAACTTAACCGTAAATTGGTTGATTACTTTATAGGTCAATTGACTGAAGATCAACTGATTCACTGCTTGATGAATTGATCAAGCCAACAACAATATTACATGATGAAGTAAAAATCAAACCTCATTTTCAAGCCATTTTCTCACAATGATGTCCTCCCCAGTCATATCATTAATTGTGTACATAATATTAGTTGCTGACTCTTGTGCATCCCGAATGACACCAACCACTGAAACCTGTAAGTGTATACAAAGTAGAGGGAAAGTACAGGTTGCAGTTGTAAATATAACTGAAAATAAAAATACTTACTTTAATCACTTAATGCCAAAGGCTGGAGCATGCAGAGGGGTTTGCTGTTGTTACAAGAAAATATCCAAGAATCCCTGTCCACTGGGTGTTAACCCTTTACCTCCCATGATCTGATTGTTAATTCTCCCCTCTACTGAGCTGCTACACATTTCCTTGAAATTAGTTATGCAAATTTGCTGATAGATTAAGATAATAACTTCTACCTGATAACTTTGAGTATTCTCATTACCTGTTTACTGGATAATGTATGAATAATTTAGGAAGAAGTTACATTTTAATCACCTCTGGGAGTTAAGTGTTTAACATCCATACATTGTTACATGAACCGTTATTGAATTACATCACAGACGTGTGCAACAAGAAAATGAACAAACACATACGGCAAATAAAGCAGTTTGTTTACAGCATGTATCTGCTACACAGACAAGGACTCTTAATAGTACACACCTGGTTCAACTCAATGTTTCCTAGTTTGAAGGCATCTTCTGTTTGGTTATATGTTGCACTGTGAAGCTGCTTGATGGAGCATGGAAGGATGGACTGAGCTCTCATTGGGGAGCGCTGAAAAACAAGCAATTATAAAAACAAAACACATTTGACACATGTCTGTTTTAAGAGTTTCGACAAACTTGTTAAATCATCCAGCAAATACTTCAAATGACTCACCTTCTTTTCCTGGGAGTCTGTCATTGGGGAACCAAATCCCCCAGCATCTTGCATGTAACCTCCACCTCCAAAACCAGTATCCATTGACTAAAAGAAACAAGGAGCTGGTCAGTGAGACAAATTGATAATTCTGCAAGGAGAGCAAAGAGTTCTCAGATCTTTAATCTCTTGAGAACATTTGGCTGTAAATGGCACAAGTGATATAGATTATTGAATGGTTATAGAAATCAAAGGTTTCAGATGTTTACACGCTATTGCATTCATCAAATTATTTTTAACCATAGAAACAGCTTTAAATACCTGATATCCACCACCAAACTGATCTAAGAGGAAACAAAACAGAAAAAAGGTTGGTGTGACTAGCTCACATGAGTAAATCATTAGGGGTTTAAAATGTAATATTGCTCAGATTGTTAGTTAATGAATTTTACTGTGATATTGTCAGAATACTACATTGTTCCCAATCAAAAGAAAAGACAAGAAAGAATTATTCCAGAGTGCATGAGTTTCAGATAAGTCTGGATATGACTGTTTCCCTTTTGTTAAAATTGTTTCCTTAACCCTTATGCTCTCAATATAATGCACCCGAGAAAATCAGATCTATGCAGTTCTTGTTCAGAAGAAAGTCTTTATCTCCATTTTTTAAAAATTTTTAGAATGAGAACTTCCTTTACCACCAAAAAATACCAACAATGCGTGTTAAATTTTTTCCTCACTTTTTTTTTTTTTTTTAAACTTTTTCTAAAAATGGCAGTCATTTGATGAGAAACAAAACATTTTATGGAGAGGTCTTGCTTCACATGAAGTCAGGTCTGGAAGGTAATCCCACATATGACGTAAACATTCCTCTCAAACAAGGATGGAGATCAATTTTAGCTTCCTAACAACAACCCAGTCCTCTGCTGTGACACTAAAGGACATGGAGACATGACACTAGTGTTCGATTCAGTGTAGCTAACGCTTGCACCATAAAATGCATAACATCTGATTGACCATTGAGGAGATACAGTGCAAGGCCATTACATGTCGCTATGCATATACACAGACTCAAAGAAATTTCTGCACAGTTTTTCAAACACTTTAAAATGAATAATTGAATGCTTGCATAACTAGTCGAATGAGGAGCTGTTTTACCAGCTCGCTTTTCTTAACGGTGTGGTTAAAGACGTTATTCCAACAACGAAGGATACGTAGTAGAATATAGTAGCAAACTTGTGCATGTAAAGCAAAATTTTGAGAGAAACCTGTTCATTTAAAATTAAAATTCAATTAAGTTAGGCAGACTAGCTAGAAACGACGACTAGAATGCGAGGCATTAACAGGCGATAATAACAGAAGTATGGACAAAGAAAGCTATTACGGGGGGCCACAAGGAAAGCACTTACTTGTGTCGTTCCACATACTTGTCTATCTGGTAGTTGACGTTTAACGTTTTCTTATTGCTCATAAAATTTACCAACTCTCGAGGAAAAGAATCACGTAATTTTAGTCGCACTTAACAAAATTGGCGGCAAATCAGGCCACACTGCGCAGGTATCATCAAGGGTAGTACTGCTGACCAGAAAGAGAGTGGGGAAATTTCAATAGGTCCGCTGAGCGTACTACATCCTGTTAAGAACAGGAAGGTAACCATGATCTTTCTTGTTCAATCAAAGAAAGTGATCATAAAATTGGACTCATTTCAAGATCTCATGGGCCCACTTTTATCTACTGTTCGCTCCAACGCCAGAGGAAGCCCCAATAACAATCACTGAAAGATTTCTATTGATATTGTTTGAATATTATAAGGAGAAATTTTGTCTTAGTCACTCATGAAGTAAGGCTAAATGACCGGTAGCCTGTATGTATGCGAACTATGGTGTTCTCGGGGTTTAGTTGGCAAATCGCTGAAAGAGGAGGTCTTTCCCTTGGTCTAAATGACCGGTAAACGAGGTCTTCATTCTTCAAAAGCTTCGCCAGAGAGAAAAGAAATTTAGCGTTCAACGATGAACTTAAAAAATAAAAACAGCAATGTCGGAGACTAGACTGTCGTCATAAAGGTACTTTATTTGGCTAGGTGACAAAAGCAATGGCATCAGAAATGGACTTGAACACTTTTCAAGGCAAAATTTGTTTGGATGGTAAAATCACTGCTCAACACGATTGAACGCCATTTCAACTCAAATTTCAAAACAAATAAAAGTTTATCACTAACAATAACGACAAAAGCTACAACCTCATTTACACGCAAATATAAGGTTCGCAATTAAGAAATTAAATACAATTATTGGACTTAATGGGTCAAATATATTGTAACAATACATGTATTTCCTCAACTTTTCAACGCAAGAAGCGTAAAACGCAGTTTTGATTATAATGTTTACAAAATGATCCAAATTAGTTAATGGCACACGGATATTTCAAAGAAGTTCTGTAATGTCTGTACAAAATGAATACAGAAAAACATGCCAGCCCCAGCATGACAAAAAGACTTAAGTACTGAAAACGAACCGTTTCATCTTGCAACACAAGTACACCAATTGCATTTTCACGCAATCCTTATTACTCTGTTTGCATGGGTTCTTCCACTTGCTGCTGCTGATGCGCACCATGACTGCTGGCCTGCAGGTCGCCTCCCAACTGAGTAGAACCTCCAGAGGCCTGGTTCACCACGTCTCCGCCTTGCGTTTGCAATGCTTGCTGGTCAGCAGCTCCAGCAGCAACTTGAGCCTGAATTAGTTGCTGATCAGCGGTAGCTATCAGTAAATGAGGATGCGACTGCGCAGCCGCCATGGCAGCTAGGATCTCTGCTGGCACGGTGATGCCCAGAGTATCGGATCCCTCTACAGTCACATGCGCTGCCTGCATGGCTTCACCGATGGCTGCTTGAACGTCAGCTGTAGTGACTGCCGTGCCGTCGGCCACCTCCATAATATGCACTTGTCCGGTAGGAATGCCCACAGCTTCGCCAACCGATACCTCGGGCCCAGCGGTTGGTATGTCGACAACCTGAGGCATGGTGGTTACTACCGTCTCGACAACGGATTGGCCCACATCACTGGCGGAGATGCCGGCGCTGACGGCAGCTTGTGTGACGGGATCCACCAACATGGAAGCTTGGACAGCGTGACCATCTTGCAAGTGCTGCAAAGAAATAACTTTTTTATTTATTCACTTTTTTCCATGTTCTATCTCACCTTAAACGATAATCATTGAAAGCTCAAGATCCATGTCAGTATAGATCAAGGGTGCACCTACCCCTCCCCTAACCCAAAATTGAACCTATCTTGTTCTCATTTGGCTATTGTTGGGTGAGGGGAGGGGAGGGGAAGGTGCCAGTTTCTCAGATACTGACATTTATCCGAATTTAAATATTTTCTGCTGATCTGAAGAATGAAGCAACACCTCATTTGTGTAAGTATGATACCTAAAAACCAGCAGCAAAATCATTTTTGCTTCGTTCTTGAAAATACTAAGGCATGAACAATAAAGGATTTTTGACTTGAAATGAATTCATTGAATGGTACCAGAATTCAAAAAGGTAAGTCTGTTTCCTAAGTACAAACCTGCTGCATAACAGCATCCTCTTCGCTATGTGTCGTCTCCTCAACGGCTACAACCCGAGGAGTGTCGTCTCCTTCAGCCGCCGCCGCAACTACTGCTTCACTGACGGCAACCAATGCCTCAGCCAACTGAACGTCAGCATCTGTACCCAGATGACTGATGTTTACGGTAGACATGGTCTGTTACGATAAAAAAACGAGACAAGCGTGGTTACATACACCAAACTTCCATGAGCCGATGAGAACTCAAAGATACAAAGTATGTCCACATGACCGATTATAAACCATTCTTGAATGGTTCCAGTCAGATAGACATAAAGAATTGTTTCATATTTTGTTGGCTAAGTTAGCACATCAGTTGTTTGTTTGTCTGTTCGTTCTGATGCCTGGCAACAGATAAAACTGCCCGTTAAAAAGCACCGCGAGAAATTACACACATGGCAAGAAACGGAATCAATATCAGTGTCTGGACCCCTGCGCACCTACCCCTCCCATAACCCAACAACAGCCAACTGATAATAAGCTAAGGTTGATGTTGGGTTAGGGGAGGGTTACTTGCGCAGTTCCTCAGATACTGACGCTAATCAAACAATAGCCCCCGCTTTCGATTATTTCACCTGTTTAATAACCCGGGCGAAAGGCTGCAATAATAAGAGTTGAGAGTAAGTGATAAACAAGGTTATCGCGTGTTCCCCCGGCAACACAAGAGGGATATTGTACTGATTAACCAATAGAAAATGTGGTCTAGAGCTTTTATGAAATGAATACAAAACATTTCAGTTTTATTTCCTCTTTACCGTAAAATTTAGAGAATTGATTTAATGAACTAAAGTCAATGTACCTGTTCCACAGTCGTGGTCCCTTGTGACTGTTCATCGATGACCTCTGTGTCAGACTGATCTTCCTTTTTGCCCCGCACTCTGACTCGTCCATCGCCCTTGTTATGCACCTTCATGTGATATCGGAGAGAGGCCTTGCGGGAGAAATCCTTGTCGCAAACTTCACACTTGAAAGGCTTCTCGCCCGTGTGAATCCGGAGATGATTGTTAAAATGGCTCCTGTGGTTGAACTCTCGACCACATTCGTCGCATTTAAAAGGCCGTTCACCTAAAAGATAAATCGAAGTTGTTAGACGGAGGCGGATCCAGACGACTTTGATTCAGTAATTAGAGAATTTTTGTCACACTACAGCTTTGAAAAACAAAAGATATAGTTCAACACAAGTAAATTCTAAAGACTTCATATTTAGTGATTACTTGCTGTCCAGTCATTGCATGGATGTTGGTGCCAACCAAGTTTTAAAATTAATGTCTGATGAGAGGGACCCCCAGAACCATTACTACCCCCTCCTGGATCCGCCAATTTTAGAGGACTGAATATAGGCAAAACGTTGTTCAAAAACACAAAGAAAACAAAATAAAGAAAACTTTCGAAGAATTTAGTCCTGATCCAGCCATGTAAAGATCCGAAATTACTAACCTCATAGAAGCAGACACTTTTTCCCTACATGTGTGTCTGTTTTTCCTGGCCACCGGATTTGAGATGTTCGACCGAATAACCTAAACAATGTCTCTTGCTATGGAGCATCGAAAATTTAAAGAAAATTTCCTTCTAGTACCTGTGTGTGTTCGAATGTGCTCCTTCAACGTGCTAAACCGAGTGAACATCTTCTCGCATTCGCCACATTTGTACGGTTTGTCCTCGCTGTGCACGGGCATGTGCACTTTGAGGTCAGTAGAACGTGCAAAACGCCTGCCGCACTCGGTGCATTCGAACGGCTTCTCCCCTGAGAAAAAAAATCAGACAAGCAAAGTAAGTGCGCTTTTCCACTTTTTCACTAAAATCAGAGCAATCACAACGACCTATCAGAGCGAATGAAAATGTGTAGGAAAACACGGGTAACAAAGTACTTTTGAATTTCATTGGCTGAGAAAATAGCGCTGGTATCAAGGGTAACCCTGGATTTCTTAGGTTTTGCTTTACCACGCTCTGTGATTGGTCTAGAAAACTCGCGCTACCATCTCAACTAATCAAATTTAAAACTACGCCCAATCCCAACCTGGTTCTTAACGTTTTTCAACGCTGAGTTCTCATTGGTTGATAATGATGTTAATAATAACAATAATTGTTCTGATTGGTAGTTGCGATTACTTTGGTTTTAGTTTTTCGACCCTCAATTGAAAATACCTACGTGGAGCAAAACAAAAGAAATAAAAAAATACATAAACTTTCATGATGAAAATTGCTCTACGGTGAAAGCGAAGAAAATGTCGATAACGTATGTTCCAATCCTCTGTTGAAATGTAGCCTTGTATCTTGTAAATCAATAGCCTTAACGCTCCTCGGTGTTTCTCCTTACCAGAATGCACAATGGCATGACGCTTAAAGGTGATTGTAGAGATGAACTCCTTGTGGCAGATGTCACACTGGAAAGGTTTCACCCCAGTGTGTCTTCCCATGTGAGACTGCAGCTCTAGTTGGGTGCGGAATGTCTTGTCGCACTCATCGCATTTAAACGGTTTGTCTCCGGTGTGCACGGCCTTCAAAAGAAAATAAAGAGACCAGACATTATCTCAAACCTCTTGAAAGTCAACAATAGCAATTCAGTGATACATCGAAACAATTCCACACCCAAGAACATGACCTGAGTTTGAGATTTCCCAGGTAAAATTACAGTTCTATCCTGAAAGTGACCTAAGCAAAAGATAAATTTGTACATAGAAAAATTGCAGTTGATACATCAATAGAGATAAAATTACAGGGATGCCGCTTATGTTAAGATATCCAGGGTAAAATTACAGTCTAGGGACAGAATCTCCTATCATTTGCAGGCTGGTAATGAAACAAGGCCGCAACCCACGAACTTGGCTTAGCTTCGAAGTTAAAAAGGAAGTTCGAGACACTGTATTTCAGGCTTAAGATTTATCAACGCCGTTTGCCTACTGTAGGAAAAAATGGTATGCAAATTGGGTATTCTTTAGGCACAGTGGACAGTTTACAGCATTGTGATCGACTGTTGTTTACCTGATGAGACTTGAGCCCTGTTTGAATAGCAAAGCCTTTACCACACACATCGCATATGTAAGGTTTCTCCCCAGTATGAGTTCTCATGTGGTCTCGCAGCCGAGCGGGGCGTGTGAACTGCTTCGGACACATCTCACACTTGTATGGTTTGTCACCGCTGTGAGTGAACTTATGCTTCACCAAGTCAAATGACTGGATGCAGGCAAAATCGCACTGATCACACTTGAAAGGTTTTTCACCTGAAAAAAAAAAAAAAGTATCAACGCAAATTTTATGGCGATGGACCCCGTGAGAAGCTACGGAAAACTGAACTAGACCTTAACGTGAAATCAGCAGTTTACGGTCAAGTTGCCTGAAAGGTCCTCTCGCCTAAGGCCAGAGTTATGTGGCGATTGATACAGATTTCTTAACTTGATTGCCTATTCATAGTCTGTTAGACAGATCTTTTGAGTAATTGTTTCCGCTGTGAACACTCAGGTGACATACATATACAGTTGGAAAAATGACTTTCAGGCAACTTCACTAGTTCCCCACTGGACAATTGCTATTCTTCACAATGTAGTGACATACACGGAGATGGTATTTCTTACCTGTGTGAATGCGGTAATGTCGTTTAAGATCATCATAACGAATAAAAGCCTTTTCGCACTGATCACATTTGTGTGGCTTTTCGCCAGTGTGCCTGAATGCATGGCGGGACAGCTCGGCTGGTGTCTTGAACGCCTTATCACAGCCTTCCACTTCACACTTGTGGGGCTTCTCTTCCTGATGCACTCTGCGATGAACCCTACCAATCAAAAAGTATGGCACACATATAGTGGTAGAGGTTTCAATAACTTTTTTCCATAAGTGCTGTTGATGGTTTAATGGGCTGCTGCACCCAAAAAGGGGGACATAAGCCCCCACCTTCTCCAAGGGACTCTGGGGGCATGCTAAAGAAGGCAGTAAGAAGTTTTATAGGAGGTGGTAGATAACTGGCTTTAATTGCAACCCTTGTGAGAGGCAGTATGGTGGTGTGCTACTCAGGATCAATGGGACACCAGGTCCACAGGGGTTTCAAAATTTTTCAAATAGGGTGTCAGACTTGGCAAAAGTAGGTGAATATGAAAAGCTCATCCAAGACCAAAGGGTAATTATTTTAACCAGAGCAACTGGTGACATGTTATTGAGCTACCAATGTATTTCATGCAGTCACCAGCTTGTTTTGAAATCCCTGAGTCAAGAAGTCTGGGTTGGAGACCAAACCAGTTCATTTTATTGTTTTCATAAGCAACACAGTTAACTATGGAGGTTCCTCTTCTTGGTATATGTGAGTAATAGAACACTGTTAAAGACACCTGTACACATGCTTGAAGGTTAACGAAGAGGAGAACAAATTTTCACCTCTCATACAGCTTACATATATGTGCCAAATGTGTAACAACAATTAAACAATACTAACCTCAAAGATCCTGGGTTGTTAAAGGCCTTACCACATGCCTCATGATCACAGATGTAAGGTCTGTCCTCAGAATGGGACAGAACATGGGATCGCAGAGAGCTGGGGTTGTTGAATGCCTTGTCACAATACTCACATTCATATGGCTTCTCTCCTAGATTGTACATCAGTAATGAATACACAGACAAGTTACCTTTAGTACATACATACATAAACGTACCTTGTATACATGTAATAATCACTTATAATTAGTTACGTGGGTGCTCCATAGGGGGCCTGAGTGTAAAAGTCAGGTTTTTTTATCTTCAGTCACAAATGACCATTGAGGCTCTAAAGTGCAAGTGTAAGTTTTTCATGTGTAAACTGAAGACAATGTGAAAACACTGTGTAAAAGTGAAAACAATCCTACGTACACTGCAAATTTCACCCAAAAAAATTTTAATTTTCATGTGGCATAATGATATTAGTATGAAAACCATACAAAGGCTGCCCCTAGATTTTAGAGTTACAAGCCATTATGAGCACTTAGGTACATTTTACCAACAGTTTTATTGTAATATTGATTTGATGATACCCATTAATTCATCAGTAGAAACTAATGACAACTAAATAATTTAAACTCATGAAATTTAAAGGTAGTGTATTCAGGGTGTTAAATTATATACAGTACCTGTATGAATGAGCATGTGCTGTCGCAGATTGCTGGCATAATTAAATATCTTGCCACACACTTCACATTTGTGCTGCTTCTCCCCAGAGGCATGTTCTCTCATATGTCCATAATATGACCAGGAGCGAATATAAGATTTTCCGCAAATTTCACAGGTGTACTTGGGTTTACCATCATCTAAAAGATTGTTACCACAAAGTAATATCTAATTCAATAATTACATGTGAGACATGTAAGTCATTTTTTTAGTATAAAATATACAACCAGTACAATGTCCTACAATCTGCTATATAAAAGGCAAAAAAATTGTATTATTACAAAATCATTATAAGCTTTGCAGCAAAATTTAAAATGTCTAAAGTCATATTGAGACTGTGGTATTTTTCTAACGTTCTGGAACACATAGCACACAGGATGTGGGAATTCCATATCCAGGAACATGCAGGCAAGTTTCAACTCCTAATGTGCCAGGTTGTATGCTTTAAAAGAACAAAATAATATGTTTACTAGTATGTCTAAAAAGCTAACCATAAGACATTTAAAGGGACTTGGTTAACATAGTGTTTAGAAAAGCATACTTTTCCCCACTTTGCAATACAAGCATAGTTAAACAGTGTCAACAGCTACATCAGCAATGACTCTGTCCAGGTAATGGAAGAACAATCCAAACTTGGTTGGATAAGCTGTATCTTATACACATTTTGTAGGAATAATTCCCACTCACCATCGCCATCATGTTCTTCCCCATCATGTCCACCTTCAGTGCCATCTGTAGGAGCCTCTATCACAGCTGGATGAACTGTGACAAGGGTGGCCCCTTGCTCTTGAGCTACAGCTGCAGCAGCTGCTTCTGCACTTGTGGCAGCTGCAATGATAGCTTCTGTGCTGGTGGTGAGGGTGCCCCCAGTTGTGGATACCCCTCCAGCATCTGTCTGCGATGAGGCCAGAGCTGACATTTGGGTAACATTCAGGGGCACTTGAATGGTTTGGCCACCTGGTAACTGAATTGTCTGGGTTGTTGCTCCTGGTTGAGAGGGGCTTATCTGGAAGACAAAGCAATAATGAAAAGACCACAACAGGATTACCTAGATTGGTAGAGTCAGGGTTTTCACCAAGAATAGTGCTGAGTGACCAGCAAGAATTCTCCATGTCTGAATAAAAATAGATTAGGCCATCAAAAGTTAACCAGAAAATTCTATGAACTAGCAAGAGAACTCTCTAAACAAGTGTCTCGTGAAACACCTGCCGATTGCCACACTACATCCTGGAAGGTCCAAGGTTTGCATACAAGACCAGACTGACATTCAAGGTCTTGAAGACACTGAGTAGAATTTGCTGTCTTTGTAATGAAACATGTCTATTGTTGTATGGGGATGATAACCTGTGGGCTTCATCTACCACATCTTCAATGTCATGTGTTTTGTAGGAGACCATTAAGAACTCACAAACTATTAAATGCAGTTGTAAAGAGTAGAACACCAGGATGCTGGTCCTAGTTTCTCAGTCTGGTTTTCAACTCAGAAGTCTATGATCACTGGGGTGTGGAAAATCCATGGAGAAATCAACTGATAAAGCTACTCAAAGAGTACACTTTATATTGCCTAAAATATCAGGAATCACGAAACAACTAAAAAAAATTATCAATAAGTTAGTAACAGCTAAGAAATATACTGGAACTTTCAAATGCTAACCTGTAGGGTTGCAAGTGGCATTTGACTGAGTGTGGCTTGTAATGAGTTCAAAGTACTTGAATCTGTTGATGTGACAATTGGAATAAACCGTGCTGGAGACTGATGTTGCAGGTACTGAATGTCGCCTGTTGCAGATTGGGAAAGGACCTGAACTGCAATCATTTCAGCCTGCATGGTGGATAACGTAGCTTGGTCCATCACCTGGGACAGAACTGATGTAGGTATAGTGGTAACATCAGTAGATGATGCTGCAAGGGAAAGCATTAGAAGAATTCAAGAATTATAAACAAGTAAATTATATTTTGACCTGTGAAGGATAATAGGAACTCAGCCCATAACAGAATGATAAACAAACAGTTGAAAGTTTTCCTTGGAACGTCAAACAGAAACAATTTTTTTTACAACGGATCAAGAAACCATTTAAACGTTTCTGTTACAGCATTAAACGTATGCAAATTTTTTTAAACGGATCAGTAAACTGCTTAAACGTTTTACCAAAAGCGTTAAACGGATGAAAATTTTTTAAACGGATGAGCAAACCATTTAAACGCTTTCACAGTTTAAACGGAAAAGCGTTAGTGTTCGTTTTCCCATGGAGGGTCACATATTCTCCATAATGTTCTTTATATATTTCCTAAGGTGCTGACAAGGAGAATTAAATTTTGTTTAACAGTCCACAACTTCTCTAGTTGGCAATCATTTCCATTTTATAATGACCTCTCTGTTTCTGGGGACTATAAGGGGTTTAAGCCTTTACCCTAACACTAGTATGCATATTCTCCATACTGTTCTCTATAGATCTCCTAAATTCTGACTGGGAGAATTCATCTATCAATCAAGAAGTTCTGTAGTAGGCGATTGTTTCCTTCATTCTCATGACCTTAATTTTTGATTCAAGGCTGATACTTTAATGAGAAATTAAATGCAAGTCACTCTTGGGGGTCAAAAAGGTTAAATGAATGAATTTGACTTTAACCCTTTCACTCCCACAAGTGACCAAGACGGAATTTCTCCTTACAATATCAATACAATATCAAGCAGGTAAGTGATGAGAATAGAGAAGAATATCAATGATGGGATTAGTTGATCCAATACCAAATTCTCTGAACTAACATTAAAAGAATTGTATGGCAGATAGTAAGGAGAATTATTAATTAGATCTTGGGAGTGAAAGGGTTAAAAATAAAGACTGAAATTACCATTATCAATAACCATCTCTTCTTGAACTAGATTGACCTGTCCTTCACTGGAGGTAACCTCTGTACCACTCCCTGCCTCCACTACTTCCAGGTATACTGCAGGTTGGTCTCCCTGTCCTGACTCCATGTTTGCTCCAGGCTGAATTGCCACATACAATGTTTGGGGCTGCTGTGTTTCAGCGTCATTAGCAGACGTTGTAATGTCTTGGGAAGCCACATCTGCCTCTGAAATGACTTCGCTTTCACCCTGGGTTCAAAAAACAATCGAGACTAAGTTTAAAAGCAATTGGAACTCATAAATAGTTTAGTGGAGTGGGCCTGTCACAATTGTGATTGACCACAAACTACTTGAGAAAATCCATCTCAACCTTAACTCAAAGCCTTCAATGACAATTTCTTTACTGTAATATATTTCTTTTTAACCCTTTAACTCCTGTGAGTGACTGAGAGAGAATTTCTCCTTACAATAATTATTAATACAATATCATGCAGACAAGTGATGAGAATAAAGAAAAATATCAATTATTATGGGGTTGCTAATTGATCCAATACCAGATTCTTCAAACTGACAGAATGAGAATCATTTAACAGATAGTAAGGAGAATTACTAATGAGATCTTGGTAGTAAAAGGGTTAAAGTTTAGCTTGTATAATTTCCAATAAAATAAAAAATCTATGTTCTCTATCAATATTTTGCTTTGTTCATATCACTTTCATTGCAAAATGGTGACTGATATGGAAGTTAGCATGGAGCCATGTCGAAGATTAACATACCTGATGGTCTCCTGTATTCACTGGGCCACCTGTGTCAGTACAGTGTTGTTCTTGTGGTTCTTGCTGCTGGTCAACTGCAGAAGTAGTTTTAGCAGCAGACAGAAAAGATTGATCTTGAGATTGTATATTAGAGTTTGCTGCATTTCCATCTGTTAATACAGCTGTTGCTGCTGATTTCAAACAGACAATAAAAATGATAATTTGTAGGTAGGTAAAAAGCCAAGGGCTTTGTGTTAATAGTAAAAATGCATCCTTTATAAGGAAATAGTAATTTCCTCAATGAAAGAACACACAGTTCACGGCTGCAGAAACTGATGGTCAGAAAATTTCCAAGATAACTAAGTAGGGTTGTGCCAACATCAAACTCAACTAAACATCTCCTGTTTACTAACATAAGCCCACTTCAAAATTAATTGTTCACAACATCAGCCTATACATTGTAGCTACTTCAAGACTACTTTTTGTCAACATCAATCCACTTTAAAACTAAATTTATTTTTATCAACATTGGCCTACTTGAAATCCTAAGAAAACCCTACTACCATTTCTTCTATGGTGCAGGTAATCATTAAAACCATTTCTGAAGTTTGAAAGACACAGGAAGGGATAGTGAGAATTAAACATTCTGGTGGCACATGGAGAGGTTCCTATAGCACCCTGGAAGGTTCAGATCATTCAATAAGCGTTTCACAGGAAAAGAAAATAATTCTAGGTTAGTCAGCCTTTTTATAATTTTCATAATTAAAACTTCCTGTAAAATTTTGTTACAATCATTGATTTTAGTTTGCGATTAGAATTAAATCCAGGTTAGTTTACCCTTTACTCAGGGTATTGCTCTGCTGCATTAGATGAGGAATGTTTCCACATATCCTTTGGCCACATCTAAAGAGTGGTTTTTAGCAGTTTTTCAGATCTGGCATAGCACAGGTTCTTTCTGCTGTACCCTTAGTTTCCCTGTACACATGTTCAGATTGTACGCATATACCAGGCTTATCTTAAATAAACTTTTCATATTGAATGTCTCATGTGAGTGTTGTCATAATATCTCATTTTAACTATTAAAGCACAACATTCAGTGATTTCAAATATGGGCCTTCATTCTATTTCGATTTCCACAATTTTGAGTCGCTACATTACAATGTTTTTAGTAAAGAGAGAATTCTGCAGACCTCAAAATATAGGGGTATTGAAACAGTCGGTAATCAATTATTCACTGAGTGAGAATATTCATTGCATAACCTATCCTGTGAACATTTTGAAATGTTTTTACTCTTATGCTTTCTTAGGTACACAACACACCTTGAATGCAATGGCGACCGGTCGAAAACTTCCCGAATGCTAATGTAGACTGACTTCGCACAAGATACGTTTCTTTAATCCTTCGTCAGTACTTTTGACTCCTTTTCGTCCAATTCAGTAAGGCTTACATTTGACGGCGCCGTTCGAAAATCAAAGCAAATATCCTCCTGCTCTGTTTAGTTGGGCGATAAATGCAACTCATAAGAATGAACATAGGCAATTTATGGTTCATCGGTGTCGCTAATATCAGATCACCGCGCTGTGAACACTCTACGAATTTACACGGCAAGGGGAAACACGAACCGCATGTTGATGTCGTGTGTGGCCGTTCTTGCGAAACCTGCCATTCTTCCTTAGGAAAAGTTTCAAACAAGAATTACTTACTCTACAAACAGATTTACTACACAGCCCGAACCGTTTATCGTTTGAGATACTTTTCGGAGTTTTCTTGAGCACAGAAAACTGCGAATGAGTGCGAAACAAAAGTAAAATATGGCGTCGACCGATATGCTGTTGTTTGAACTGGCTTTGAGGGAAACCATGCGATCAAACTTGGAATTGGCCAGCTCCAAAGCATCATACCTTTCTGACTAACACCAGAAAAATTACTTCGAAAGAAATAGCTCAAAAATAAGAAATAATCAGAGGAAGGTCAGCGGAAATCGTAGTATCTTCCACAAAATCCCGCTGACCCTCCCAAAACGACAAGCAACGCTGTTTCGACCGCATGGATGAAGTGTGGGCTCGAACGAACGCAGTTTTGGCCAACTTTTATTTCGATGATGAACTTAATTATCTCATGGATCGGTTTAAAGTATTTCTCAAGAGCTGATATTTCGATGCACCCGATTTAAACAAAAATCTAAAACGAAACGCTTCGTTTCTTCTTGTAACGGCATCAAGCGAATTTTGGCGGGCACGATGAGCGAGAGGTTTTTTAGATCTGAGAGCCTCTGGATTTATTTTTACAGGGTGAAAAGCCGTTATTGAAGTAACCCAGACTTACAGATGTACCCTCCTGTCGCAAAACCGAATAAAAATTTTAGTATTCAGCCGTCTTACCTTCTTCTTGAATGCTCGAGGACGCCATTTTTCTGAACGAATGCACCCAGAATACCCTGCGATCTGTAAAATGAAAAATACTTGAAATTCAAAAATTTGATTAATTGTTAGCATTGTTTCTATTAATAAAAAAAAATGATATCTACATATAATTTTTTTTGATTCTCTAAAACGTCCGAGGTTTAAGCAAAATAAGGGGAAATGAAATCACCAGAAATTGTATTAAGGGAAACAAAAAGTTTTCTCTACATGTGGCCTGACAGCAAGTTTGGCGGGCCTCAATTAATTTGGCTTAAATTTTGTAAGTAAATAATTATCAATCTTTTATGTTGGTAATTTGCAATAATTTTTTTGATGATCGTTGCCTCTTTTTCACTTTTGTAGCCTACAAGAAAAGTGGTCAAAATGTGGTTGCGCCCCGTGTGCCAACATTTTGACGTCATCGGTGACGTCTGTGATCCATTATTGAGAAGGCGCAGGGCAATATTAGAGATTAAAATTACTTGAATATGCTTATTCGGTGATTACCTGATGCACCTGATCCAAAACTTCCATGGAATTAAAGACTTAGCCGCAAATATCACAAATATCTCTACAATTTCTTTTTTTTTTAATATTCAAAAGTATTCGAGAAAAAGTAAGTTTTTATCTTTTTTTTTCTTCCGGTCTCTTTTAGTTTTATTCTTTTTTTTTTCTTTTTTTTTTTTTTTCGTTTTGTGATATTTAGGAGTGTCTCGAGTTCCAGCCCAAAGGATAGTTAGGCGGAACAACAAGACATTTTCGGCTAAGTGCGAACGACATCCAATCAGGTGACTCGACCCCAAGCATCTGCGGAGGACCACTTGACCTTCCTCGTCGGCGAGCCCGGGCACCAGTCTTCTTTCTACACTCATTCGCTGGTGCACACTCTTGCACTGAAGTCTTCCTCTACCAAAAAAAGGAATGATGATGACGATAGTAGCAATGATAATGACAACGATAAGAATAATAAAGATGACGACCATGAAAATTATGACGATGATGTTTTCAAATACATATTCCAGACCTGTGTTGCGGGAACAAATTCCTTTGCTAAGGGATTCAGTCGAGAGGTCAGGCTCTCGCTTGTGGTATCTCGTGGGCTGTTGAAGAAACAAAAAGAAAAGCCGTCATTTAACAACTATAGATAAAAATCTCCACACCCTTTTGGATCCCACACCCCTTATGACTGAAACTGTAAAAAAATTGTTATCAGTTCCGTGGGATTTGGTACCTAATTAATTCGCTCAGAGCGACATCAACCATTTCGACTTTCCCGCCTCAGCCGATTGACTATTAGATCACGTGAAAACGAAACAAATTTTGCCGGGTAGTGTATTCACGACATTTTCGTCGATATACATGAACACGTTATGAGAGTCACACTTTAACAGTCACGCATTCACAGTCTACCTTTAACAGTCACGCTTTTAATAGTGCGTTAACAGTTTTTATTATCTAGATACTGATGAAATACCAGGATTTTTCCTTTTTACTAAAAAATCATATCTTCATCGCCCGCAGTGAAGATACTATTTTTATCTTTCACGTGTGAGGATATTACTGTCGCCATGGTTACCAACATGATTAGCCAATTACAAGGGAGCTTTCCGCTCAGGCGCGCGGCCGGTTCTTTTGAAATTACCTTAGTATCTATAAAGTAAACAGAACATTACATGGCCGCTTGGGGGTACGAATTCTATCTTCTCGTGCTGAGAGACGATAAAATTTGTATCCCCTTGCGGCCATGTAATATCCTCTATTTATTTTAGCAAAAGACAACATGCTAATCCAAACGGGTTAAGTTGACGTTCCAAAGTAAATGTTTCACCAAAGCTTAACTTTATATAGGTGATTAAAGTCTAAAATTCCCACTTTCAAGATAACAGTTCTAGTTCGATAACAGAACAGCGCAGTTCTTCGCATAAAATTCACCCATTAGAATTTCAGAAAAGCTCAATTATGTTTCTTCGCCCTCAGTGTAGCCAGTGACAAAGCAAAATATTGTCTTCACCCTCAACAGCTAAATATTCTACCCATTAGTATCAGAAGTTCCAATTTAAGTCCCACTGATTTCGGTTACCTTTTCTGCTCTGCAGGTGGTGTTTCTATTCCCTGAACATCAGGGGCAACAGCATTCCCCTCATGATCAGAATGGTATTCATCTGGGGTGTCAACTTGGAGATCCTCTTTTTCAGGACTCTGTGTATCAAACGAAATGAAAAGAGAAGCAGAAAATGTTAGGTTTCTCTCCATTTTGGGTCTAATGTACAAAAACGTAAAATGAAAATCATTTTATCAGGAGAAAGGGCTGGGGTAAAAAAATAAATTTGAAACTTAAAAGTAACTTCAGGGTCATGTGCATTTTGTCAGTAATATCTTTTTTTTGACATTTTAGACTACTTGTCTGAAGGTGCCTGTGTCAAACAAAGCAATAGCAAATTAACCGTTTACACGGAAATTAACTCCATCAGTCGCTGTTATTTTCTGGTGTATGAGCACATTAAGAACAGTAAATTAACTTACATTTTCCTAGTAATGTCTATTTTACAATGATATCTGACCGACATTATTAATATTCTGTCATCCGATATCAGATGTATTTTTTTCTTAGAAATCGGGGATACACCACCGGCTCGAAAGCGTTGATACGTAATCGATACTATTTACTTTGTTGTTGTTTATTTCATTTCGAGATGCCATTTCCCTTACAGTGACATATGAGCAACATTTTTTTCTTTCCAGATATCAGCAGCTTAGCTGCTCAAACTCTGAATATCTTCTGCTATTCACTTACGAGCAACGCGTGCGGAATTTTCACACAAAAATGTTATAAACTTTGCAGTTTACGACAGAATTCTCTTCTTATGCTGTGTTATCTCCCTGTTTTACTGTATACTCAAACAACTATTTATCTCTGTGTCGATGAATAGCAGTGGATATTTACCTCACCGCTTTAAGTCTCGGTAAATATCCACCACTAGCCATATCCCATTCGGTAAATAGTTGTCAAATATCAACTTTGCAGCCCCACCCCCCTCCCAAGTCCTGGCTTACCACGTCTCCGCTCTGGTCCAAACCATTTGAGTTCTGAACTGCAGCCTGCGTCTCAATCATTTCCTGGTCAGCAGCTTCAGTGGTAGCTTGAGCCTGCATTAGCGGCTGATATATATCTGGGATCTCTGTTGGCTCTACCTTCGACCCAGCGGTAGGTACTACCTGAGGCATGATGCTCACCACAGTCTCGACAACGGACTGGCCCTCATCAGCTTCTGTGACAGGATCCACTGAAGATGCAGCTGCAGCGGTGGCTTGAGCTTGTATTAGTTGTTGATCAGCGATAGCTGGGATCTCTTTTTGCTCTACCTTCGACCTAGCGGTAGGTACTACCCCAGGCATGATGCTCACCACAGTCTCGACAACAGACTGGCCCTCATCAGCTTCTGTGATAGGATCCACTGAAGTTGTAGCTGCAGCGGTGGCTTGAGCCTGTATTAGCTGCTGATCAGCGATAGCTGGGATCTCTGTTTGCTCTACCTCCGACCCAGCGGTAGGTACTACGTGAGGCATGATGCTCACCACAGTCTCGACAACTGACTGGCCCTCATCAGCTTCTGTGACAGGATCCACTGAAGATGCAGCTGTAGCGGTGGCTTGAGCCTGTATTAGCTGCTGATCAGCGATAGCTGGGATCTCTGTTTGCTCTACCTTCGACCGAGCGGTAGGTACTTCCTGAGGCATGATGCTCACCACAGTCTCGACAACGGACTGGCCCTCATCAGCTTCTGTGATAGGATCCACTGAAGTTGTAGCTGCAGCGGTGGCTATAGCCTGTATTAGCTGCTGATCAGCGATAGCTGGGATCTCTGTTTGCTCTACCTTCGACCCAGCGGTAGGTACTACCTCAGGCATGATGCTCACCACAGTCTCGACAACGGACTGGCCTTCATCAGCTTCTGTGACAGGATCCACTGAAGTTGTAGCTGCAGCGGTGGCTATAGCCTGTATTAGTTGTTGATCAGCGATAGCTGAGATCTCTGTTTGCTCTACCTTCGACCCAGCGGTAGGTACTACCTGAGGCATGATGCTCACCACAGTCTCGACAACGGACTGGCCCTCATCAGCTTCTGTGACAGGATCCACTGAAGATGCAGCTGCAGCGATGGCTTGAGCCTGTAATAGCTGCTGATCAGCGATAGCTGGGATCTCTGTTTGCTCTACCCTCGACCCAGCGGTAGGTACTACCTGAGGCATGATGCTCACCACAGTCTCGACAACGGACTGGCCCTGGTCAGCTTCTGTGATAGGATTCACTGAAGTTGTAGCTGCAGCGGTGGCTTGAGCCTGTATTAGCTGCTGATCAGTAATAGCTGGGATCTCTGTTTGCTCTGCCTTCGACTCAGCGGTAGGTACTACCTGAGGCATGATGCTCACCACAGTCTCGACAACTGACTGGCCCACATCAGCTTCTGTGACAGGATCCACTGAAGATGCAGCTGCAGCGGTGGCTTGAGCCTTAATTAGTTGCTGATCAGCAATAGCTGGGATCTCTGTTTGCTCTACCTTCGACCTAGCGGTAGGTACTATCTGAGGCATGATGCTCACCACAGTCTCGACAATGGCCTGGCCCTCATCAGCTTCTGTAACAGGATCTACTGAAGTGGAAGCTGCAGCGGTGGCTTGAGCCTGTATTAGCTGCTGATCAGCGATAGCTGGGATCTCTGTTTGCTCTACCTTCGACCCAGCGGTAGGTACTACCTGAGGCATGATGCTCACCACAGTTTCGACAACGTACTGACCCACATCAGCTTCTGTGACAAGGCCTGCTGAAGTGGAAGCTTGAACAATGACCCCGTCTTTCATGAGCTGCAAACAAAGGGGTTAGTGATCACTAATCGACAGAAGGGGGGTGGGGGCTATAATCAACAAAATACCCTACCTTGCATTTTTCTTTGGAACGCAAACTATCCATCATTTCCATGGAGTATAAATTGCTTGCCACGTAGTGACAAACATCTTGACTTTAGCAAGTGTTTCAATTGATAGATAACGTCTGTGTTATCTCCCCGTTTTATTGTATACTAAAACAACTATTCACCTCTGTGTTGGCGACTAGCGGTGGATATTTAACTCACCGCTTTGTGTCTCGGTAAAAATCCACTACTAGCCATATCCAATTTGGTAAATAGTTGTTAAATATCAACTGTGAAGACCCCCCCGTGTCCTGGCTCACCACGTCTCCGCCCTGGTCCAAAACACTTGAGTCCTGAACTGCAGCGTGCGTCTCAATTATCTCCTGGTCAGAAGCTACAGCGGTAGCTTGAGCCTGCTGGTCAGCGATAGATGGAATCTCTGTTGGCTCTACCTCCGACCCAGCGGTAGGTACTTCCTGAGACATGGTTATTACCGCCGTCTGGACAACAGACTGGCCCACATCAGCTTCTGTGACAGGATCCACTGAAGTGGAAGCTTGAACAGTGTCCCCGTCTTGTATTAGCTACAAAGAAGGGGGCCACTTATCACTAATCGCTGGAAGGGTGGAGGACTTTAGGGAACCATATATCATATGGCTTTCAGAGGGAACAGAGGTGGATCAGTTGACATAGTATAAAAGGAGGGAGTACAGAATCAATGAAGGGAAATCATAAGAATATTACAGAGCCTTTTGGCTCCCACCTGAGGCATGGCGCTCACCACCGTCTCGGCAATGGACTGACCCACATCAGCTTCTGTGACAGGATCCACTAAAATGGAAGCCTGAACAGTGTCTTGCACATGCTGCAAAGAAAGGGGCCATTTATCATTAGTCGCTTGGTTTTCGGGGGTACAGAGGTAGACCAGTTGTCGCCAATAGATTATTAAGGGGGGAGTACAGAAAACGGACTGGTGAGTAACTACCAATACAGGGAAATCATTAAAATATTACAGAGCTTTTTGGGAAGCAGGTATATTTAATCGAAAACCAACCCAATTTCTTCGCGCCGTCCTCCTTCTCCCTCCGGCAGCTCGCTAACTAAGTTTCATTTGGGCCAAGCATCTTTGCCGTTTATCTCTCAGGTATCTCTGCCAGCATCTCTTAGAGTTTCGAGAGGCTCTTCACCAGAATTACTGCATTGACATGAGTTCTTAAAGCTTTTGGATCATAGTTTTGTGTATAAAAAATAACAAAAATATCATTTACACTGACAAGCAATCAGTGGTCAGACTGGAATTTGAGTCCTTGATTGTCGATTCTAACGGACGCACGATATGTTGACATTTTCTTTTGGTCTGTTTTTGACAAGCAAGGCAACCGAAAACAATAAGATACCCTACCTTACACTTTTCTTCGGAACGTAACCTGTCCATCATTTCCATGGCGTATAAAATTGCTTGCCATGTAGTGACAAACATCTTGACTTTATCAAGTGTTTCAATTGATAGATAACGTCACAAAGGCTCGTAACGTAAAGCTAACCAGATAATATATTGCGCGCGCTTTTCTAATTGTTAATGAAAAAAATTTGAAGAACTGGCTCGTTCCCAGTCGACTCAAAAGCGCAGAAAATCGCCAAGGGCAGGATGGGGGCGCAAATTGTCATGGATAGTGCGGTACACCTTTAAAAGACGCTCTGGACGACCGGAGACGAGTCAGGAAATAGAAAGCAAGGGAAAAACAAAACTTACATCGTTTTTTTTTCTATTTTTTTGTTTGCTTTAGGCCTTCAATTGAGGAATTCTGTTTCTCACACC
This sequence comes from Pocillopora damicornis, assembly GCF_964200805.1. Taxonomy (NCBI): domain Eukaryota; kingdom Metazoa; phylum Cnidaria; class Anthozoa; order Scleractinia; family Pocilloporidae; genus Pocillopora; species Pocillopora damicornis. Next base: position 16,908,476 of record NC_142681.1, on the reverse strand, counting down.
CTCGCACAAGGGATTAGTAATTATTGGGGGGGGGGGGGGCTTAGTCATTTTCAACATAAAGAGGGGGATTATAAACATTTGACAGTAGTGAGGTGGATGATCAGAATACTTCAAAGTCCTTGGCCCACCCTTCCCTCTGCTCCCTGATAACCCGCCACTCTGATTGTGATAACGCTGATTGGGATAATGGTGGGGCAAGAGGAAAGCGGGAAGAACAACAGCGAGGAGGGGGAAGGGGTTGGGAGAAGTGGAGAAGATTTGGAGGGAGGAAGGCTCGTGAATAAGGGTGGGGAAGAGCCTGTTGGATATAAAGGGCATCAGTTCGTTGGTGCGAACTTGCCTCTTCTGCGAAAGTGTATTTTGTCTGTCACTTACGCGGTCAAAAGATAGGCGCTGTAGGTTATTTTCTTTTCTTCAAGCTGTAGCGAAACTCTTCCAATACCTGGGGACTAGAAAGGGTAGATTGAATTCCCCGTAATTTTTTTCGAGCGCATTTCGACGATATATGATATTTGATGTCATGATGATTATGAAGGATCAAAAACAGATTATGAAAACCAACGACAGGAAAACTAAACTTTTTAAAGACTGCGCTGAAGGCGTGTTTGTCATCGTCTTTCGCCTCTGTGAAGTTGTCACACAATGTTTTTCGTCAGTCGTCGTTATTGCATAGTATTAACCATGTTCTCGCAAGTTTTGCCGCACTGCAAATAGAATACGATCTGCCCTCCTTTAATTTTCAAAGAAATCCGTCGCGCGAGTTAAAGCCAATCAGCAGAAACAGTATTTGATTCCACGCCGCGCAGAACCCTGAGAGTAGGCCTCACCCCGCTGAGTTTCGCTCGGCTTACGAAACATGATTTTCATTCGCCTAAGCAAACTCTTGTAATCGGACAGACCAAAAGTACCTTCAGCTATCAGCCAAGAAAACTCAACTGCCAGGCCAATACTGCCCAATTAAAATGAAAAAACTTTTCAAGTGACTTGCTGCAGGACAAAGGTGCAAATTTAAAACAAAAATTTATTAATAGGAAGCATTAGTATTCATGCATAAGATGATTCATTCTGGTTTTTGTTTTTCATTTTGTTATTTGAACTTCGTGTCATACAATTTAGTTGTACAGCACTGGAGATATCACTTCCAGCCTCACTTCGGTCAAAGTCCCTTTGACCATAAATTATACTGAACAATATTAATCTCGTCTTAATTTTTTGTTTAGCTATCTGTCTCTACGGCTTTTGTTTCTATTCATTAAATTTTAATTTCGTTAGCAAAATGATTTTTATACAAGAGAAACCCTCCTCTATATTCCGGAATCAGTCACCTTTTCTTCGTAACAAATTGATGTCTCTTTAACTGTTACAGTCACGTGTTTTGATAAGTATTACAAATGTCATCCCTTCTTGATTTCCTGATGAACAGGAAAATCGGACATCCCCCTCATGATCATGTTAACTTGGGGAACATCTTTTTCAGCGCTCTGTGTATCAAAGGAAGCAACAAGAGAAGTAGAAAATATTAGGTTTCTCACCATTCTTGGTCTAATATTAAGAAAAGGCAAGATGGAAATAATTTTATTACGAGTAAAAGCTGCGGAAAAAAGTGAATTTGAAATTCAGATATGGACGCGAACTTGAGAAGTAAATTAAAGTCATATGCGTTTTGTCTGTAATATCTGTTTTGTCGAAATACCAGACTACCTACGGTGCTATTTGCTTCGTGTGGTGTTAAAGTGCTTGAACGCAACTACGTCAAAAAAGCTAAGCAACATGGAATTAACCAAGTACACGGAAAGAGAAAACTCTGCCGAGGTGAACTCTGTCCCTGTCAATTTCTAGTACATGAATACACTAAGACTAATAAATTAAGTTACATTCTCTTAGAAATGTCTGTTTTTAGAAATGTCAGACAATTTATAATATCTCACCGACGTTTTCTTATTTCCAGACGTAGATATTTTCTTTTGGAAAGGCTGATATGTCATCCATACTGGTTATTTTGTTTTCTTTTTCTGAGATGCCAGACCACTTACAGCGATATATGACAGGCGTTTTTTCCTCTTCAGACAATAGATGTTTTGATTTAGTATATATTAAAACAGTGGAGAGCGTTAAAGGCGCGCTCTGATTGGCTACCCAAGCTTTTTAATCTCCTTTGCCCTTCACCTCCGAGCAACTCCAGGGCGTGAAATCGCGTCTAATGTAGGCGCCAATGCAACTAAATTTTTTACTTTGGCGACCAAATCCTGAAAATTAGTCGCCAACTTGGCGACCAGAATGTTTCATCATAACCTTACCTGGAGATACAGTAAATTAAAAAGACTTGCAAAGATAAATCCGCGGCAAACTTCCTCATTAAAATTGTCTCCAAAACGCAGCACATGCATCAAGATCGATCACTAGACGCCATCTTGGATTTAGGTGAGCTTGAACGTTGCATATCATCCATCCTAGTGTCCACTTTGTATCACGTTAAAGATCTTTTCCCCAACTTAATTTCTAGAACGATGACAGAGTAAAAAAAAAGGGTTTGTTTGTCTTTGAAAATGGCGACCAACTTCTTTTGAATTGGCTACCACTTTGAAGAATTTAGGAGCCAAGTGGCTATCAGAAAAAAAAAATTAATTTCACGCCCTGAACTCTAATGGGATTTGCGCCCGAAAATACACTAATCGTTGCAGGAATAAATGAGTTTAAATCATCGTTTTGTGCTATATAATTTCACTGTTTTAGTCACCAACTGCAGGCTGTGTTTCCAGTACCTGTTGGTCGACCAACAGGTACTGGAAACACAGCCTGCAGTTGGTCACCAACTACAGAGGGAACTTGAGTTTGCATTAGTTGCTGATCAGCGCTGAGTCGGAGGTGTCTATTGGGGGTGCTGTGACAGCTACCGACCATATGCTCCAATTATTGGACATACCTGTTCCGTCGAAAAGAAGACCAAAGAGCCAATACGGAGGAAGAACCGTATTTAATTTAATAACACAATTCGATCAAAAATACAAAGAAACCACTCGGCCTTACAAGTGTTCCAAACAAACAGAAAATTGCTGTAATAACCTGGAAACCAACTGAAAACTTACTTCTTGACTGCCTCCGTACTTGTGGTAAATAACTGGTAAGTGATATTAAAATAACAAGTCAGCTTGCTTGCAACTGAACTGAACAACTGAACAACTAGACTACGCGTCTAAAATTAAACGTTTTACGCGATAAACATTGCGATAATTATTGCGATATATGAATTCAAACGAAGCGCGGGCGGAATAGTAAACATGAATAGCACGCGCGTTAAATTTAACAATTATTAGTTATAATAAAAATATTGTTCCGTGAAACAATACCTACCGAGCTAGCGGTAGGTATTTCCACTATCTGAGGCGTATGGTGTCCTATGCCGTCTCGACAACAGATTGGCTCAAATCACCGGCAGCGCTGGGTCGGAGGTGTCTATTGGGGAAGCGGTGACAGCGACCGATCGAATGTCTCAAGTAGTGGACATACCTATTGACCATCAGTAGGTACTTTCACTACCTGAGGCATATGGTGTCCACACCTGTCTCGACAACGGATTAGCCCGCATCAATGGCAGAGATGCAGAGCTCTAACCATTTAACTCCCATAAGTGACCAAGACATAATTTCTCCTTACAATATCAATACAATATCAAGTAGACAAATGTAGAGAATAAAGACAAATATCAATCTCTGTTCATTTTCGACACAATCCTCTCATCCAAATGCCTTGACAGCCATTTTCTGTCACTACATGGCAAACGATATAGCATATTTCTAGAGTGTAAGAACACTTGCCACGTAGTGACAAACATCTTGACTTCTACTTTATCCAGTGTTTCATTTGATAGATTACGTCACAAGGGCACGTTGTGTAAAGTTAAATAAATAATCTATCACCGTGCGCTTTTCTAATTGTCAATAAGAAACTTCTATAGAACTGGTTCGTTCCCAGTTGACTTAAAAAAAAAAAAGCGCGGACAGCCGACGAGGACAGGATGCGAGCGCGGAGTGTTATGTGTTGTGTGGCGCACATTTAGAAGATGACTGGAGATGGGTCAGGCAGTAGACAGCAAGGGGACAGAAAAAGACTTACAGGGTATTGAATGAGATATGTCGTTTCTGTCATAGTTTTTTGTTGTTGTTGTTGTTGTTGTTTTAGACCCAAAAGAAGTCTGTTTCTCGGACCTTTAGATGAGAGACCAGTAATTTTTTTATCGCTGGGCGGGGGGGGGAAGGGGAGGAAGGGAAAATTTTTTTTTTAGGTAATCACATGGTTCTCAGTGGTAACGGAAGGGTGGATCAGTCGACGCTAAAAGAGTAGATCAAGAGGGACTATAGAAAACGAACTGCCAAACAGGGGATCAATTTTGCTTCTAAAGTAACCCCCCTTCTCAGCCCGAGGGAGAGAGAGAATTATGACCAGACGAAGTAAAGGTTCCCCCTGATCTAGTCCTCTGCTGAGGGCAATAGGAATCGGAGAGACCCTGAGTACTAGGTTGAGAGGGGACATGTAGTTACCAGTTTCTATCGATGACGCGCCCAGTTTATAATCAACTCAGACGACTTACACGATGATTCATTTTTATCGTCAGGCAGTGAAGAAAAATATTTACATGTGGTCATCCCGTATCTTACATTAAGTGTTCTTACGCATGCGCAGGCGAACTAGAGGTCCTAGAAAGACTGGAAAGGAATTGTGTGGACCTATGATTAGTGATCAGCTTTGTTATCTCAATCCTGATGTCACTCTTTAAAAACGCGTAAACGAAAGGATTTACCGCCGAGTTTATAATTAGCAGAAGCTGGACTCCTTGTGCAGCCTCATGTACGACACGAGTAGAGAACATAACCCACAAAATCATTCCATTTACAGCTAAGTGGCAGAGGAAGAATAAAATAACGATAGCAATCACGAAGTGCGCTTTGTTCTGCCTCTGATGTTTGGGAATACTTGTTTCTTCACAAAATGTTTGGGTAGACTGCACTTGTAGCTTGACAGAGAATTCCCTGTAAGCCTGCATACGTGCGACTCTGAATATACGAACAACTGCGTATAAAAGCAACGCACCTGATATCAAATCGAATGCCGAAACACCTGTCAATCGAAGAACTATTAGCGCGGTGTTCGACTTCGCAATGTATAAACCCACCAAAAGGGTCAGAAAAATCGCGAAGGGGACCAACCATGCCGACAAGATAACCGTTTTTGTGCGTCTCTCAGTCACGGAGGTTTTGTAGCTGAAAGGGTATACGATGTAGGAGTAACGATTCCATGTCAATGCGCAAAGATTCGTTACCGAAGAGTGCACAAAGAACCAGAAAAATGGTGTGTATAATTTGAAGTTACAACCTAAGCTAGTACAAAAATAGGCCAGTGGATAAGCAACAGCTCCGACCAAAAAATCGGCCATTGCCAGAGAAAGAACCAACCAGTTGGCTGAGGAATGAAGTCGGCGTTTTTTGGCGACGAGAAAGATCACAAAGCCATTTCCCACGGCTGTAGAAACTGAAAAGAGCCAACCGAAAAAACCTAACCACTTTTCCATTCCAACTGCAGCTGTTTGTTCGAGAGTGCTTTTTTCTGTTCTCAGAATTTTAAGACAATATTAGGCGAGGTGACCGAACTTTCTTTACCATCCAACTCTAACGCTTTTATAACACCTGGTGTTGTTGTTTGAAGACACCGTCTCTCTTGAGGGTTCTTTAGAATTAATTGCGTTTCTAGAACATGATCTTTTTTAGCTTTTCTTTTTCATTGAATAATAAATTCCTCATATGGTATTATGAATGACAAAAGTAATTGCTCCTGGCTTTGAATTATCAGTATAATGTTGTCCCGGAAACCAGCTTTGAAGTCACGTACATAACTGTCAGAGGTTCTCTAATCAAATCCATCAAGATCTCCGCATTGTAATGCAAAATATTATCTCGCCGCCAGCACTGCAGGAGTTTTCGTTTTTTTTATCAGCTCAAAGCTCAAAGGTGACTTTCGATCAAATCATTTAATTCTTATCAAACTTTGCTCTAGGTTACCGCATAGAAAGCAGAACATTATCGTAAACAAAATTATTCCTTGCGTCACGAATCAAATTATAGCAAATGAAGTTTTGAAAAGTGCATTTCCGATTACGAGAACTCATCGAAAACGAAAGTACTAATGAAAAAAACTCGTAATTTGTATTTCCCTTAAAGAACGTTTAATTTCCCTTGCTGCCAGAAAAAGGTTTCTTGTATGCCTTTTATAATTAACAAGCGAGGCTTTAAGGCGTCAAACTGTTCATACAGTCTTTTCAGAATTAAAACCCGGCAGATGTCAAGAAAGATACAAAAAAACATATACGCTAAAAAAAGATAAGGAAATGAAGGAAACGAATAATTAAATAAATATACCGACTTTTTGCTGAACTTGAATCCTCTCTAAAAAGTTTCATATTAGATGCGAAATTCTTAAAAAAATCAAATAACAATTATGGATAAAAAAACAGGAAAAACAAAAGCAGTACTTGAATAAGCACCATTAGTGTTATTCCGGCGGCCAAAATGTAAGTTTAAATTGAAAACTAACTTGAGATCAAATTAGATCACATAAATTTTCCGCATCACCTACTTCTTGGAACAGGCGCTTTCTTTTTTCGTGCTTGATTAATTTTTCCTAGGATAAAATTTACTTTCAGGCGCCGTTTACATGACCGTTCACAGCAAAGCAATGAGGATAAATCTTTTGTCAAACTGGCTCGCTTTAAGCGTCTTAAGATGTTCAGGCACTTGAGTGAAAAGGTTCGTCTTGAACGAAAACAATTCCTTCATTCGAAATTTCCTGTTTTAGTATTTGGATAGAGCCAATTGAAGATCCGACAAAAGACGTCAAAATATTTGTTTTGAAAAGAATAAATTGTTAGTAACACTTGCGCATATTAGATTTATCGTATTCACAGGAGATAAGAAGCGACGTTGTTTTTTCCTCTGAGCAGCAGTGATTTTGCCAGTTGAGCAATAAAGTAAATATATCATAAACAAGCTGAATTATTTTATTGTCAAACCTCCCATTCGGGCCAATTCTCTCTATCGCTTCAAGGGAGAAAAAAGAGAATTATTAAATGTATATGTAACCCTGTTACCGGATAGTCTGTAAGGTAAATGACTTAATCTTTTTTTCACCATTTCATGTTCTAGGCGAAGAAAAATTAAATATAATGTTCTTATATTTTCAAGCTATTGTCTCATCAAGTAGTTTCCTTTCGACAAGCGTAGTTATTCTCAGACTCTAACCCGTTTTGCGTGTTTGGGTACACGAGAAGCTCGGGTAACTGCTACAACCGGATGTTGAAAATTTCCCATATCCGATGGTCTATCCGTTATATCCCATGATTCCTTTGCGCTGAAGCGCATACGTCAAGTTTCAGGGAGGGAGGGACATTCTGGGTTTAGTACTTCAGAACAGGGCGGAGAGAGGTTCTCTAGGGTAAAAACAAATTACAAATCTTTTTTTCATCAGCACTTCAGATGTTTCTCTCGTCGTTCACCGTAATTAAACGATATTTAATTTTAGCAAGACATTCAATGAAATTTCCGGCCACCTATTCCATCTTAATTAATAGCACGTAATGAGTGCACCTCTCTAAATCATAATCTTTGCGAGTTTTCGATTTTCTGCAGAGTGTATTGACAAGATGAACCACAGTAAACCGGTATTCTATGTTTGCCACTCTTGACAGAAACAAGATCATGAGAACAAATTTCGTCATACAGGACTTTAAAACTTCAAACCGTTGTAACATCTCCGCATACTGCAAGCAAACAGCTGTGGTTCGCGTATTTATTTAAACGGTTATGTATAATAGTGCACTTTGATACACCAAAATCTGCTGAACAATTGGATTAAGTAGAAAATGGAAAATGAACTCAGCTCTTATAAGCCCGGTACGCCTCCAGTTAGATATCTGCACGCGCATTATCATCTGCTTCCTGTTCACAAGAATTATCCCGTGACGTCGTGTGACATGAACGACTTTAGCAGAGAAAGTGATCCCGTTCAGGTAGGTGTAGTAGCAACCCGTACATTGCGATAGGTCAGCAGCGAACCGCAACCCGCAACCCGCAACCCGCAACCCGCAACCCGCAACCCGCAACCCGCAACCCGCAACCCGCAACCCGCAACCCGCAACCCGCAACCCCCAACTCGTGACTAGTGAGCCGCATAACTCAGGTAATCTCCATACTTGTACCGTTGCACTTATGTCCTCTTATTGCAGATATGTCCTCTGACGTAATGTGATACAGTGGCCAATCACATCCTGCGATCTATCGAGCGACACGCGGCTTGGGACTGGTTAAGAGACTCCGTTGTGGTTATGTCTTCAAGCAAAAGTACCCATTCAAGGGGGTCGGGATAAGTGGAAAATTTGACCAGTATTTTCCGGTAACTGATCTGAGGAAAACATGCTGTTTGCATGATCACTGCGAACCGGATCATTGGCCTCTCATATTGCTTTCCTTGAAGTTCTATCGTTCCACCTGTGTTACAATCGGGTAGTTGCTACCAGCTCGTCCCATCTCCCTGTGTAACGTTTCTTTAGATACTCCACGACTAGTTTTTTCATTTCTTCAATACGTTCCTGTTAGTTCAAACGATAAAAGAGTTCAATTAAAAGTAAGGCCCAAAAGCAAAAACATCCATGAACAGTTATTGATGTGGCATAGTGTAATGCGGTGTACACGACGTTAAATGTTCTTTGCTTCATGACTTTCTCATAACAGTTTTAAGCCGGTCTTGATAATTAATTTGTTTTCGGGTGGTGTGCCAAAGTTACATGGCAGACATAAAAATTCCAAGTAAAAGTAAACATAGATCCAAAGTCAAATTTCAATATTTAGTTCAGTGTAAATTTCCTTTGACACTCAGTACAATGAAGTAGTTAAAAAAGGGCCCCATCTTCAAATAAACAAGTTTGCATTACACACGCAAGGGTAATTTTAACCGTTTGTCGCAAAAAATGTTGACCGTAACGTTTTTTTCTTTCAATCGAAACGGAACGAAATTAACCGTTAGCTAAAATAATAAAATAGCTAAAACCTCAACCGTTGGCCTTAAAAGCCATTACCCCGTTGAGACCCTCCATTTCAGTTAACCCTTTAACTCCCAAGATTTGATTGTTAATTCTCCTCTCTGGCTGCAACACATTTCCTTGTAAATTGGTTCCGAGAATTTGGTGTTCAATCAAGGTAATATCTTGTACCCGATGAGTTTGAGTATTCTCATTACCAGTTTGCTGAAAAATGTAAGGATTTTATAGGGAGAAGTTCCGTATTAATAACTTCTAGGAGTTAAAGGGTTAAGTGCAATTTAAACATCCACAAATTTGATATCAAAAGCCCAATCAAATAAATTAAGTTTTATGATTGAGAAAATCAAAATAATGGATTTATCTTTTAGATATAATATGTGACACTACGATAAACACCAGTCACGTTTTAAACATATTCTCAGATTGAAGTTCAACTCGGCGTGAGATGTCTCGCAAAATTGTAACGCAGAATTGGAAGCTTTTGCCAAAGAAAAAACAAAAGCGTACGGAAAATTCCCTCGCAGCAAATGTTTAATTTTTGAAATATTTTACAAGCCAAAATTTCATAGCCATTTAGATAAAGGAAAAATTTCAATTAAGGAAACCCACAATCGTTGACACAATCAGTTGGGACTTTTCTCCAGAGCAACGTGTTTGATGTTCTTTCCTGTCTTTGTATCTTCCAATATTATTAATTGCCAATGTGTCTATGCCATCTTGCAGACTGACAGTGAGACAAGCAGGGGGAGGCAGTAGGTGTGTTGTAACATGGGACACCTACGGCTGTGGTTCTCGTTTTAGGTTTTATGCTAGTATTGAATTTTCTTTGAAAGGAAAGAGTTGCTATTGTTGTCGTTTTGTAAAATTGAGGTCATAGTTACTTAGGCTGGTTGACAGTGTCTGATGTATTTGTCCAAGACGTAGCTCAAATGCGTTGATAAAGAAATAAAACTAATATTTTAAATGAAAGACTGTCAGATACCTCATTTGGTGATTGGGGGTCTCTGCAGCATTTACACTCTTTTATTTTCTCCCAGAATGCTTTAAAGCGATTTGCTTGGTCATTTTCCCCCTGTAAAAAAAGCATAAGTAACTGAAGTACGAGTTCCCTGTGGGTTCAGTGGGTAAATTTATTGAGTTCATATCTTCCCGTGCAGTGAAATGATGTGGAGTTTTTTTTATATGAAATAATTCATATTTGTACTGCGGTTGTAGATGAAAGTGGAAATGTGATCATCGCAGTAAATTTTTTCCAATTTAAGCAATTGGAAAGAAGAAGCCTGAAAAAAATCAGGGCTTCAACGGGATTCGAACCCGTGACCTCCGCGATACCGGTGCGATGCTCTACCAACTGAGCTATGAAGCCACACATTGGGAGCGAGGTCAATTTATTGAGTTCATATCTTCCCGTGCAGTGAAATGATGTGGAGTTTTTTTTTATATGAAATAATTCATATTTGTACTGCGGTTGTAGATGAAAGTGGAAATGTGATCATCGCAGTAAATTTTTTCCAATTTAAGCAATTGGAAAGAAGAAGCCTGAAAAAAATCAGGGCTTCAACGGGATTCGAACCCGTGACCTCCGCGATACCGGTGCGATGCTCTACCAACTGAGCTATGAAGCCACACATTGGGAGCGAGGTCAATTTATTGAGTTCATATCTTCCCGTGCAGTGAAATGATGTGGAGTTTTTTTTTTTATATGAAATAATTCATATTTGTACTGCGGTTGTAGATGAAAGTGGAAATGTGATCATCGCAGTAAATTTTTTCCAATTTAAGCAATTGGAAAGAAGACGCCTGAAAAAAATCAGGGCTTCAACGGGATTCGAACCCGTGACCTCGCTCCCAATGTGTGGCTTCATAGCTCAGTTGGTAGAGCATCGCCCGGTATCGCGGAGGTCACGGGTTCGAATCCCGTTGAAGCCCTGATTTTTTTCAGGCTTCTTCTTTCCAATTGCTTAAATTGGAAAAAATTTACTGCGATGATCACATTTCCACTTTCATCTACAACCGCAGTACAAATATGAATTATTTCATATATAAAAAAAAAAACTCCACATAGCAGAAATATTTATTTGCGAGTGGAAGCCAAAGGTGTGAATGAGCGGCACAATCGAGGGGAGTTAGGAGCTTCACTGTTTACTGAATGAGACCCAGAGTAAGATCAATTTATTTCTTCAATCTTTTTCGATGGGGCGATTGTCACATCAGGAAACGGTTAGTTACATGACAAGCAAGCCGCGGATCTTGCCATTAAATTGTTTCAAGTTAAATGGTTAATATCATTGATTAAGGGATACTTTTATGACTGGATATCACCAATATCACCTGAAAAAAATTAAAAAATCTGAATTGGGAATTCTCCTCCATAGACAATACCTTCAATTAAATGCAATTTCGGTAACATTTTGTGTTTTTTTTTAGAGACAAACTGACGTTGAGCGGGGAAATGGTGACAGTGTTGCAGATTTCCCGTCATCAGAGGAGGTTAGATGTAACTTATATATAATTAATAGATGACAAGACATAAGCATATTTGAATCACATAATTAGACCAACAAATTGAGTATCTGGTGTTTGTCACTCTTTTTTTATCATTGAGTAACTCCTCTAATTATTTCCGGAGTTTCTTATTCGCTTTACGCACAGCCAGTTTGAAATAGCTCGTCCGATTACTCTCTTCATTATCACCATCATGATCATTGTTATCATCTTTATCTTTGTCTTCATCATTATTATCATAATCATCGTCATTATCATTATTATTAGGAGTACTATTTCTACCATCATTTTTATTATTTCAATTAGGGACAAAATGGCGCGAAGCAGGGAACAATACACGCATTTCAGTACCATCCCATAAGACAACAGGTCAGACACAACTTAATTGTTTCCTGATTTCTTGAGGTTGCATCTGTTTTACTCTTCTATAGACTGAGGTTCTCAGGAGATGACGACTTTTCCCATGGTGAAACCCCCTTCATCTCTGCTCTGCCTCCCCTCCCTCCCCCCCCTCTTGCTTGTGATTTGTCACTCCCCATCCATTCTCTCATATCCCTAACTCTTCCCATATCTCCTGTTTCCCGTCATCCCTAAACACTTACTTCTCAATCTTCACTCTTTACCAGTTTCTTCCCACGCTTTTCCCCTTATTCATTGAAATATTAAATTATTTATACCTCGTCTGGCGTATGCAAGGGGGTAATTTTGGCAGGCGAGGCATTCTCTTAACTTTCCTACATGTGTCCATTTGAACCCAAATTCCTTGTGAAGTTAAATGACGGACGACATCTTTTTCCCGTATGGTACTATCGTGGCAGGCACAGACGCCCCCATCCTCTCCCCCTCTGGGATTCTCTACGGATGTCTGTTCGCAAAGGGCAACCTCTGAACCCACAGGGAACTCGTACTTCACTTACTTATGCTGTTTTTACAGGGGGAAAATGACCAAGAGCAAACAAATTGCTTTGAGTGTAAATGCTGCAGAGACCCCCAATCACCAAATGAGGTACCTGACAGTCTTTCATTTTAAATATTAGCTTTATTTCTTTATCAACGCATTTGAGCTACGTCTTGGACAAATACATCAGACACTGTCAACCAGCCTAAGTAACTATGACCTCAATTTTACAAAACAACAACAATAGCAACTCTTTCCTTTCAAAGAAAATTCAATACTAGCATAAAACCTAAAACGAGAACCACAGCCGTAGGTGTCCCATGTTACAACACACCTACTGCCTCCCCCTGCTTGTCTCACTGTCAGTCTGCAAGATGGCATAGACACATTGGCAATTAATAATATTGGAAGATACAAAGACAGGAAAGAACATCAAACACGTTGCTCTGGAGAAAAGTCCCAACTGATTGTGTCAACGATTGTAGGTTTCCTTAATTGAAATTTTTCCTTTATCTAAATGGCTATGAAATTTTGGCTTGTAAAATATTTCAAAAATTAAACATTTGCTCTAAGGGAATTTTCCTTACGCTTTTGTTTTTTCTTTGGCAAAAGCTTCCAATTCTGCGTTACAATTTTGCGAGACATCTCACGCCGAGTTGAACTTCAATCTGAGAATATGTTTAAAACGTGACTGGTGTTTATCATAGTGTCACATAAATCCATTATTTTGATTTTCTCAATCATAAAACTTAATTTATTTGATTGGGCTTTTGATATCAAATTTGTGGATGTTTAAATTGCACTTAACCCTTTAACTCCTAGAAGTTATTAATACGGAACTTCTCCCTATAAAATCCTTACATTTTTCAGCAAACTGGTAATGAGAATACTCAAACTCATCGGGTACAAGATATTACCTTGATTGAACACCAAATTCTCGGAACCAATTTACGAGGAAATGTGTTGCAGCCAGAGAGGAGAATTAACAATCAAATCTTGGGAGTTAAAGGGTTAACTGAAATGGAGGGTCTCAACGGGGTAATGGCTTTTAAGGCCAACGGTTGAGGTTTTAGCTATTTTATTTTAGCTAAAGGTTAATTTCGTTCCGTTACGATTGAAAGAAAAAAACGTTACGGTCAACATTTTTTGCGACAAACGGTTAAAATTACCCTTGCGTGTGTAATGCAAACTTGTTTATTTGAAGATGGGGCCCTTTTTTAACTACTTCATTGTACTGAGTGTCAAAGGAAATTTACACTGAACTAAATATTGAAATTTGACTTTGGATCTATGTTTACTTTTACTAGGAATTTTTATGGCTGCCATGTAACTTTGGCAAACCACCCGAAAACAAATTAATTATCAAGACCGGCTTAAAACTGTTATGAGAAAGTCATGAAGCAAAGAACATTTAACGTCGTGTACACCGCATTACACTATGTCACATCAATAACTGTTCATGGATGTTTTTGCTTTTGGGCCTTACTTTTAATTTAACTCTTTTATCGTTTGAACTAACAGGAACGTATTGAAGAAATGAAAAAACTAGTCGTGGAGTATCTAAAGAAACGTTACACAGCGAGATGGGACGAGCTGGTAGCAACTACCCGATTGTAACACAGGTGGAAGAAGCACATCGTATTACAAGATGAGACAGCTTCATTGGATAGCTCACACAAATATACTCATCTAGGATAAATAGTCTAAAATGAAACACAGGTAGTCCTGCCGCCTACTGAGGAACGTTCCGCAGACATTGAGCTGCTTTATGGTCTCAGCCTACTTAATAGAGCGATGCAAGCTTGCCTCGCTTGCAAATAACTATTTTTCGAGCTCACAGCAGTTTATTTCTCGAGCCACTTACCAGTAGAGGAGGCTTCAGTCTGTTTCAGGATGCGTTACCTAGCTGGCATATTCCAATTGTTTCTCAAACCGCATAGGGTATGGACAGCAAAGGCCAAGACTCAATACAAGAGTAATTTAAAAGTAGGGTGTCCTTATTTCCATATAGTCAACCGAGACAAGCAACCAAAAAACATTCAGCTGAGAAATTTTCCACGCAATTTGTTTCGTAGAGTTTCCTCTTAGGGTAGGGAGACTTACATATCAAAGAGCGAGTCCTTCGCAATTACCATTTGGCCGCAGTGCGTTTAGAACACAGGTAGTTTTGAATCTGAAATACAGAAGTACGTGTTAGCCAAGAAGAAATTTTATCACTGATCTGACAGTAGTTGACCGATAATGATAAACACTTCTTGAAACGTTGACGGACATGCAAATTTCCTTCACAGCCTGTTTTGTTGTCTGTCTTTTGGAGGGTCACTCTTTCCGGTCGGTGGAAGCGGTCGGATTCTATTTGTATGTATCCGTTACCGGTGTAATTTGCAATTGAACAAAAAGGCGGTCAACCATTAATAGTGTTGCATAGTATTAACTTGGATTTTTTTAGCTATCGCGAAGAGTTTCCTAACATTGACTGTCTTGTATAGTTCAGTGTCAGATACTTCGAAATTGAAATTCATTTCTTGAAATAGTCGTTTCAAGCACTTCTTTGGGAATTTTTGGAATCGTTTAGCTTTGATCTATTACTCACCATAGTTTTTACGCGGGTCCTATGATTGAGAAAGTGCGAGGCCACACATACAGTGTCTATCTTTAAGTGGTTTGTTTTTTAAAGTTCACAAGGCAACCAGGGGGACAATCAGACATGGTTTGATTCTACTCTGGATTCAAAAAGGTACAATTCATAGACTCGTCTATGAACTATAACTTCTCCATTACATTCATTAAATATGTAATTAACAAATAGAGAAGCCTTGACTGTGCTCTGTTCTGTTATAAAGCACGCGGGAGGCGGCTAGAGCATGAAAGAAGTGTAGGGAGAAACACGAGACGTAGTCGAGTGTTTCTCCCCACTTCTTGAGTGCTCTAGCGGCTTCCTAAGTGCTTTATAACAGAACAGAGCACAGTCAAGGCTTCTCTATTTGTTTTATAATAAAGAATCCATTAAATTCCCGGAGCATTACTTTCAATTTTTAAAACAAACTTTATTTCCAAAGCGAAGAACAGTGTCGTCAGCATGCTCTATACTCTCATAAAGCACGCTACAGTTAGTGTTGGAAATCCCAGTATAGCAACACTAGTCACTCGCGTAGTTTTCTTTTCCTATCTTTATTCTAGTCGTCACACGCTTCGTATCGCGTCGATCTTAGCCTATATCTTTTACAAAACCACAATCCTAAAGACCACCCTTGGTTTTGCGTTGCGAGGTTACACGGCTGACGTCACTTTTCCGACACCCAATCAGAATCCTTGTTAGAATGGTTCAAATAATCTGATTGGCTGTACAAGACTAAAGCTGTCAAAAGTGTCAAATCCTCAAAGTTAAAAAACCATCAAAGTCCACATTCTACGATAGTTCACAAATTAAAATAGTTCGGCAAGTCGAATTTAATACTTTTGCCTGAAGTTTTTAAGTCTCTAATACAGAATCTTGAAGTGAAATGTTCAGTAAACTTCAGCCGAATTATGGCTCATAAAAACACGCGAGTTTTTTCACATGACAAGGTATAAAACAAACTGTGAAAGGCGAGTGTTTTTTTAATGAACGACAACCGAATTCACCGAAACATGAAGATCGCTCGGGATACGGCAAAACTCGGCTGCAGTGACTTTCCACTCAACGCATCGGAAAGGATATCAGAGCAAGCTCTTATTTTTTCACTCGAAGGGCGGCCGATATAATTTCTGAGACTTGCTTTACTGTGATGACCGGAGATCGCCATGATGAGCGAGCCGCGATGGACTTCAGCATGATCATATTCGCTCAGACACCGTCATGATTAGAATGAATTTTAACAGTTATGCCAGTTTGGTTATATTTTTCATCATTTCTGTTTTGTTCTGTTTTGTTTTTGAACACTGAACTTTAAATACTATATGAGTGTTAGCTGTGTTTGATTTTTATTTCCGTACATAAGCTTGCAATCTAACTGAGCGTGAATTAATCTTTAGAACTCGGAATGTCTATTTTGTTTTTCCTTTGAGGATTTTCGCATCTGCTCACGTTTTAATAACGTAAATTACGGCGCCTGGTATGTTTACAAACCTTTATTTGGTTCTTCTGTTGCTACTTGCCGGCTCGTTTGTTCCGAAACTTCACTTTCAACTATCGGAAAAAAGCTAAAAAGAAGTCCCTTTAAAGGTCGAACATAGTACAATTTGGCAGATGGCGTGACAGCTTTAGCTCAGTTCTATGCTCTATACTCTCATAGAGCACGCTCTTTCAACCAATGACAGCGCGCGTTATATCCGAACTTTATTATAAACCAGAATAGCATCTAGCCATGTCTAGTTTGTTTTTATTCGTTAAAGTTATAAAGACGTAATTATTGAAAAAGAGTTTCCATCTTTATACTTAATCTGCTCAAATTTACAAATTTGGTTGGCTTTGCGTCTCGTTATCTTATCCGTGATAGATAGTGTTACCGCTTCCGATAGAAGCTGCGAAACATTTTCTAGTTTGATTGACGCCTCCGTGATTGGTGTTTTGATAGAAAAATGTTGCTAGTTAACCTATGATCGCACAATACTTTAGTAACTTCTCGATGTAATGATTTCGTTTGTAAGACAGCCCCGAAGAATAGGAAAAGGAATAAAGAAAGAGATCTTATATTGGTTTGTTTTCTATTGCACGCGCCGTTGGCATCATTTTTGTTGTTTCTTTCTTTTTCATTTTTAACTCGTGAATTGCGCGCATGCGCAAGAGCAAGTTATAGATACGATGTGGGGAATAGCATTTGCTCGCTCGCTCGCTCGATTGGTCGATTCCTGTAAACTTTTTTTCGATTTTAGGCTTTTGAGTGCATTTGATAGTTTTTGGCGAGCAATAAACAAACGAAATGGCGACCTTTGTTGCTAAGAATAGTGGTGGGGTGAAAAAGAAGCCAATGATAATCCTAAAAGAATTTTTTTTTTTCGTTTTAGTTTCAACAAGCGGCGCCAGCGACTGGCAGGCATGCAAGGATTCACACTGAAATAACAGAACAACCTTCGTTTTTCATAAAATTGTAATTCTCAATCCTTGAACTTGAAAACAATCCGAAGATTCATTGAAAATATCACTTACTGCAAAGCGCAAGGAGTTTACAGATGTTCAAAAGCTTTTCTTGTTATGGCGTGAGATTGAGGAAAAAATCGATCATTACGTTTGGTATCGTGTGTTTTTCTTGTGTGAAGCAACAAAAGATGCCGACGACTGACGAAATTACAAGTAAACACGAAAATCAAATAACGCCTAAACAAACAATTTTAGCTACCGATTTTCAGTGAATTTTTAACGAACAATTTTCTTTTAAGGTTCAAGACAATTTGAAGATTCAAAATACGTATTACGTACTAAAATGCGAAAGTTATAAACCACAAAATTGATAAATAAGCCTGAAATGAAATTCTATCTTGTTATTGATTATACGTTGCCTAGCACGTGACTAAAATC
>NC_142681.1:16847991-16882991 GCF_964200805.1 Pocillopora damicornis | reverse complement strand
CCAAATGTGGCTAGAATGGATTCACAAAGAGAATGCTGTACCTGTGCCTACGAACCTTGTACTTGTACTTGCACTTGTACCTGTACTTGTAAGTGTACTTGTACTGTTTTTCTTCTGGCTTCCATACAAGATCATCACAGCGGTAAAATGTTCATTAGGGATCAAGCTAAATAATGAATGGAATTAATGCTAAGTTTTAATGTATTTGTCAAAACATCATTATTTATCGCCGGAGGGGGAGGGAGGGGTTAGCTCTATATATTATATAATAATTCTTGTGACCTTCCCCCACCCTCATTGACAGTTAATTAGCTGTCAGTTTCCCCCCATAATACTCTGTTGGCGAGGACTGATCCCACTGCGTTCCCCATTAAAACCATATGACTCCCCTAAACTCCTCCACTCTGCACCTGTAAGTTAATGATTAAAAAGAGAGTTTCTCAATCACGTTTCCAGCCTCCAATGTTTCTTTCACCAAATAATCCAGGTTAAAAAGAAAGAAAAAAAGAAAGTTAAGACAGAGATCAACCGTCCTAAGGGGAACTCCACCGACGAGGTAATATGCTAATATCCTATCGATAAACACTTTTCAAAGAGAAGAGATACATGCAATTCATGATCACCACTATCATGCTTTCTCTCTTTGATCATCGACAGTCCTTTCTGATGCAGATTTTTTTTTAAATCTAACAGAGTGAACTTTTGGTGAATTCTCAAGAACTGGTTAGTTGTACTTTGTCTGTGATACTTCAGAGTACGTGAGATTTTTCCTTAGGGTAAAAGGTGAAAAGAATTTAAATTTGTTCTAGTGGAGCTTTTGCTTTACTAAGAAAAGAGAATTTCTAAAAAATAAATTCAATAGCACAGGAGCGCCTATTATTCCCATGACGTGTGAGTTTGGGTTGAAGTGTAGGAGAGGTAATCTTTATTCATAAATATTTCAAAACTGGCGCGTTGAAAGTGTAAAAACAAAAACAATTTATTCAGGCGTAAGCTGCACGTTTACTGAGTAAGGTAAAACCTTGAGAGTTTGAACAGAAACTCTCATCTTTCGACCTCTCTAAACTGGGCGTGTGCTTCATATTTCAATGAAATCATGTAGACACATGAAGCAGCTAATGGATGGGGGGGGGTGCTTTACTTAAGCTTTATTCTATTTGAATAGAGAACATCTCATGAGGGGGCTGGAGAGAGACAGGGCAGTGACAGTGTACGGTCAGATTCTAAGGTTCAACAGGTGAGCTACGATAATTTAATTAATATCATTTCTAAGGGAAATAGTTTGGCATCAGTTACTGTATATGCTGCGAGAATATTTGCAAGAACTCGCCACCTTCCGCAACCGAGGATATGATATTTTTAAGAGGAGTGAAGCATGAAATTCATCATTAAGATACAATACATCAAGTTTTGTAAACCAAAACCCCCAAGAACTAAGAGAACAATTCATCGAAACTGTTACTAAGAAGCAAAAAAAATAGGACAACGCAGATTGGAGGATAATAACCATGTACATAAACCCGTTTGCTGTTGTTAGAAAGATAAGATTTGCGTTTTCCCAAGTGCAGTAAATCTAATCGATTTATTTTATGATTCTTTTGCTTCAGAGCGACGATGACCAAGATAAATCGTGTTGTTCTTTCTGTATATGCTTCGAGAATATTTGCAAGAAGTCGCGACCTTCCACAAACGAGGTATGATATTTTTAAGAGGAGTGAAACATGAAATTCATCATTGAGATGCATCAAATTTTGTGAAACAAAAACCCCAAGAACTAAGAGAACAATTCATCGAAACTGTTACTGAGAAGTCAAAAAAATAAGACAACGTAGACGAGAAATTTGAAAAGGATATACGCTACCAAAATTGAATGAGGCAGGCAGGAGGTGAGTTTGCAAATACGAATAAGTTTTTTTTATTTAAATCAGTTTCATTTAAGCACATGTACCAGATATTATATTTCATATTTCATCGCTATAAGTTGCTGTCGACACCATCAATTTTGTCTGCTATTCATGTACGATCCGCTATTGGCGATTTATCTACAATCATTAGGAGCTAGACCAAAGTAAGTTTTTCTTTATTTCATATTTAAGATATTTCCTTTTTTTTTATGCGTATATCGATTTATTTCTTTTTTGATACGTATATCGATTTACATT
Organism: Pocillopora damicornis; assembly: GCF_964200805.1. NCBI lineage: Eukaryota > Metazoa > Cnidaria > Anthozoa > Scleractinia > Pocilloporidae > Pocillopora > Pocillopora damicornis. The sequence goes on along the minus strand of NC_142681.1, from coordinate 16,880,829 downwards.
TCTCAGGGGTATTTTCTTAGTTTAGTTTCTGCTGCATTTTCTTTTAGTTCGAACCACACACAAATTCAGCTACATCGTTACCATCGATCATAACTACGCTATCTTTGATCTCACTTCGCTCTCTTCATCTGTGTTTTCACACCGATCTCCTTATTTAGTTTGTAATTTTGATTACGCACTTCATTTGATTAAACCGTGATTTATACTGTGCGTTCGGATTGTCTTCTCCGCTACACTAGTAACCTTTGAAGGTTACAATCATAGATTGAACATTTGACTTGAAATTGGCCATAAACTTCTCAGATTCTGAGTCTATTTTAGAATTTTTCACGTACTGTTGCTCTTAGCTTTCAAGCAGGCGGTATTCTGCCGGGAGTAGGAGTCACCAAGTCAGTATCAATCAATTATGATGACTTGAAATTGGCCATAAACTTCTCAGATTCTGAGTCTATTTTAGACTTTTTCACGTACTGTTGCTCTTAGCTTTCAAGCAGGCGGTATTCTGCCGGGAGTAGGAGTCACCAAGTCAGTATCAATCAATTATGATGAAACATTGGTAATATATTGAGTAATTATAGACTGACTTTGAAGCAAAAAAATGATTTTCAATAGAAGTTCCCACTATACATTTTGATCATAGCTCAGTCTGATGATTATATGAGAAAGGGTTGAGAATTATCAATTCGTAGTTCTATTTTTTTATCCCTAAGGATGACAACCTCTCCGTCTAGAGCTGCCATTCTGTCGTCTTACCACTTGAACCTTTTTCTCCTAAATAGGAACGCAAGAAGGTAATGGCAAATCTGGTCGTGAAGTATTTGATGGAACGTTACCCAGAGAAGTTCCCACTATCCGAAATAATCAAAGCTCAGTCTGATGATTATGGAAGTGGACAGAGAAGTGGACAGACTTAATGCCCAAACCATCAGGAAAAGCATGAAATACGCTGTTTTGAAATAATCTCTCCACTAACACAATATAATATTTCATAGGCAAGTGTCATATTTTATCCCCTGCTTGTCCAGATCAATCTTGTAGTGTAGTGTGCATGCTGCCTAAGTCTCAGTCTATCTTAAGCGACCAGGTGAACTTTCTTTCATACTTTCCACATAAACACTGTAGGAGAACTATTAGGCCTTTTGCAACAGTTTGTCAAGTGACCTCTTCTTCGTAAAAGTAATGATTCAGCCAATTTCAACAAACAATTTTTCTAGGATGAATGAATGAATAAACTTCAAATATGTTATCTTGTATAGTTTAAGCAGACTTTTCAGACGTTTCAAAGAGTTGGAAAAACTTGAAGGTTTTGCAAGTGCTGAAGACGATTTGACCATCCGTCACTCTCACATGATTTTCATACGAATCTTCGTATTCATCTATTTTTTCACACCGTTTGTTGCTTACAAGTCTGAAACTTTTTTATCGACTTTTTTACATTCATTTTCGTTTAGTCTGCCTCCTATGAATATAAGAATCTGCCTTAAATTTCTTGAACTTGATAAAATAAAATTTCACTGGAGGGCAGGATCTATCGCTTTCACAGAAATAGATCGAGAGACAAAAATATAAGTTCTCAAATAGTCATAATATCTCAACCTGCCATGGTACAACATTTGCTATCAGGATGAATGAAATATGGTCTTTCGAATTCTTGACTTCACACCAGTGACAAGGTTACCGATTGCTGGTCACTCAACCAATTTCTAAAAAGGGCTTATTCGTTTATTTCACCGGCTTAAAGGGATTGAAATTTTTGTTTCTCTCTGAATTTCTAGCTTATTTATTGAAGCTTCCCGGCTAAGATCAGCGGTAAATTTTCTCGTTTACGCCGCTGAAAATCGCTTGTTAGCATGCAACGTCGTTACGTGAGCAGCACAAAGTTTCTTGAATTATCTGTCACCTCAAATTCAGGGCGTCTCCCAGCTGTGTGTTCTGTCACCATACCCCCAAGCTTACCTCAGACATTCTCAAACTTTCGTTCCTAAGTTGCGGGAGTAGCTGGGTTAAATGGTAAAATCTAGTTATCCCTAACATCGAAAGCTTTCGAATATTAAGAAAGAAGTCACGTGGTAAAAGATAAGTATCACCAGCGATTTAATTTTTTGTTCACCTAGATTATTTCTAGCTGAATAAATATTTACCATTTTATTCTAATTTCTTTTCCGACATCTATGCGTTCCCACTGGATAACAATCACCAGGATCACCAACTTATTGTTAATGACAGGTGTTACATTTCATATTCTGAATATAGCATCCCCTCAGAAACTAAATCATTACGAATAAACGCTAATATCTCAGAAACAATCCTAGAGGTTATTCGTTAAACAGGTTATCAGTAATATCTACTGGTGAAAGAGGCAATCCAGGTAATAGAAATCAGCACAACAACAGAACCGTGCGGTAACGGACCGCCGGGGGAACCGTTGACAAAATGTGCCGATCCGACAGCTGAGCAGAATAGTTTCTAGGGTGAAGCTTACTTGGAGGAAGAGCAGTATGCAGTCGAAACGTCATGATCTACACCCGAAGTGACTACATCGAGAGACAAACGATAGTACTTCATGTTATTAAATATCTATCGTCATGACGCCTCGTCAGCAAGTTCGCAATGTGCTCAGCGTAACCAACCACTTCAGTGGGTCCTTTATGCAATGGATAAAGTATGTAGGCCAACCAAACAATCGAAAAAAATTTTACGATTTTTCACTCCTCGAAAGAAACAACATTTTTCTTACTTTGGTCTCTAGATGGTAAAAAAATATAATGAGGAAGCATTGGCATCTCCAGCTCACCCAGAAGCGAAATCCTATCGGGAGGTTCTCTCTGGCTACAATTTGGAGATTACTACGTCCTATAAATTTTAATGGTACGTTATTAATGACTTTGAACCGCAATAGGTCAGGTGATGCACGATAGACTTGTGAAGAAAATTTCCGAAGCAAAAAACTGATGAAAAACTACGATTTGTAGCTCTGGTATAGAACAGTCGTCTTACAGCTTTCTCTGTAGTTGTCCATTCTCACTGGCAGATTCGGTCCTAATTTTTTTGTTCCAGTTGGCGAAATGAGATACTCTGATTCCAGCCACTGCCGTATGTTAAAATTTCTAACAATCAGTGATACGTGTGTAATCATGGTCCATGATATATCTGTTCTAAGACGTTTAACCCAGGGAGGAGAGGGACTTCTTAAGGTTAAGTGACTCAGATTACATTCCCTTCGCCTTTTAGTCGCGGCCTATATAGGAAATGTTTGACGTGGATGGAAAGGAAAACAATGTTGACACTATTCAGCTTGTGTAGCTTCAGAGAATAATGGAATTTGCAGCGCGTACACATCACGTGAGGTCGATATACAACGTTGTTCGTTGGCTTTGATGTACTTTAACAGGCTATACACAGTGATTCGAAAATCTGTTTAACTTCTTGTATAATGTGGATACGTTTCCTCTTTTAAGTTACTCAGTTTTATGTTTGCCTAATTAATATTCATATTTTCGATTATCTAGAATTTCGACTATCCGGACTTTTCATCCCATTCCTAACGAGTCTGGATAATCCAGGTACTCCTCTACTAAACGACAACTTTTTTTATGCTATAAGAGTGCGCATTACGTGGTATTTCATTCTTGATTATTGATCCATATTGAGTTCTGTAAGGGAGTGAAATTACAGTCAAACATTCAGATTCCATCGGAACCATTGGCCTTAGCAACGAAAGCGTTTCCGACATATACAAGCAATATTTACCGACGACTTACAATAATATACCCACAAAAAACTAACCGAAACCTTTGACCCAATTGAATCAATTACCATCATCTTCTCCACTGTTATTAAGCGATTCTTGCAAAGTAAAGAGCGTTTTTCAATTGAGTGTCGTCAAACCAAAACCAAAGTAATAAAACGACCAATTGAAGCTGAGGAGTACACCCCAAAACTCCAAGAAAAAAAGCAGACCGCCTTTAGTGTGGGAACACCCAGATGACCAATTTGCCACCAGGTTTAGATCTGCATCTGATTGGTTGAAAGTGTGGCGTGAATTTTCTGCACCAATCACAGAGCGAAGCAAAGAAACACTTAACAATCTCAAATTACTTAAGAAACTCAGTTGAAAATTGCCCCATACATACGCCGATATTGCCAACGCTATGGCGCCGAAATTTTCTCCGGACGAAGAACAAGATATAAAAGACGGTAGAATTTTTCGTGTCTTTCTGAAAATAGTGCGAAAAGGGGTAAAGGATGATGTGGACGCCTTTTTGTCGAGTCTCATAAGAACGGATAGAGAGAGGGAGAGAAATCCCAATACCAACAGTCTATCTAACCCTAACCCTAACCTTAAGCCACTTCTAGACGCTCTCGATGAGGGGAATATCACTAAAATCTGGGAACTCATTGTCAAAATGGAAGAAAATCAGGAAGAAAATCCGAAAGAAAATCAGCGTAAGACAATTGGAACGTTAAGTGCTAAGTTTAAAGATATCGTGGAAGAGGAGAATGTGAAAGATAATGGGTTCCGCTCTAAGCGCATATGTTTACCTTTGGAGAAGTTGTTTACATCAATAGGATCGATAATGGGCTGTGTTGCCTCATCACGGAGGAAGATAAGGAGAACCCCAATAGACAATGATGAGCTGGCATGGGTGAAGATACTGAGCAATCCGTTGTACATCGGTCTGGAATGGTTGTGGAGAAATAAACCTCGTTCTCCCTGTTACATAAGAAAAGAAAGTGAAGAAGTTAAATTTACAAATGTTGTTACACACCAAGAAACTGATGGTACACCCTTGGTCAATGTGGCTTCCAGTAATCATTCTATCAACAGCGGAAATGAAATAAAAAATCGCACAGAGGAAGATGAGAAGAAGAAGAGGAAGTTTGAAGACGTCGTTGAAGCTGCCCTCTTTGACGCCTACCTCTTGGTGAGAAGGAGCTCTTACGAGTCCCACCTAACTAGAGATGAATACTTGAAATGTGCGACAGAATGTGAGAAATTTGCAGCTGACGTTGTTGGCCAGGCGAATTGTTTTGAACCGAACGAGCTGGACCAAATCATAGATTTCGAAGGAAAAGGAGCATTACTAAAAAAAACACCCAAAGAATTTATTCACAGTCTGAGTCTTCTAAAGATAGCTACAGATAAGAAACGTGAAAAGGTTGGTTTAGTCTTGAATGTATATGGAAATGTCATGCTCTGAAAAATTCAGTGACTAAAAGATATACATGTCCATACTCCAACTCAGCTTACAAGTGATCTGAATTTTTTTTTTAACGACCAAAAAATGTCCATTGTTACCTCAGTTACATCGGAATGCAAACAACTCACGCGAGCTTTGAGGAGACAAAAAGGTGAAAAAAAATGTATTGAACTCATAAGAGGATGGCTGAAATGCATAAAAAAATTGAAAATAAAAGTCATTAAAGCATTTTGAGAGATTAATAGGAACTGACTTCTGTAGATCCAAAGCTTAAGATGATAAATATTCCGCGTTGCCAATGCATTGTCTGGTTTGAATTAGAGAAGTGTTGTCGTTTGCATTGATGAGTCTTCCATGGTTTCACTGTATAATAGTCTTTTGTTTTGAATCCCTTTGTCTTTCAGTTTGTGACGAGCCCAAAATGTCAATTTATCCTCGACGAGGTCATCTACTATGACAGTCCACAATGGCAAAATAAAGGAATACTGAAAAAAACGCTCTTGTTCTGCCTCCAATTAATTTTTGTCATCATAACAAGTATCGGCTACATTTTCATTTTATTATGCCCTAAATGTACCACCTGCGATGAGAATTGCTGCTGGAGGTGGTTCAGAAACGTGTTTGAGCATCCCTACTCGAAGTTCATCAATCATGTCATGTCGTACGTGACCTTTCTGTGCTTGATTTATGCCTCGTCCTTCGAGTATGAGATTCGAGCCGGTTGGGGAGCTTTGACGTGGATTGGTAAGTAAATTATGATCAAAACATTGCTTTCAATGTTGGCGAAGACGACAGTCGCACCCAAAACTGGTCAACTCAATGGCCAAACTTTCCATTTGCGAAAGAAAGAACTAGTAAATTCGAAAAATGACGTTTTATGACGGCTCAATGGCTTAATGAACCTTTCTGTCAAGAGGAGACACTTAATTCCGGTGAATCGAGCATCTGTTTAACCAGCTCGAGTCAAGTGCTGAAGTTCTGTTGTTAATGTTTCTTAATTAAAACAACAGACATGATAATAAATGTTCGTGGATAAAAAAGGCAATAATGTTTAATACCTGGGCCAACATGTTTCAACGTTTGACATTAGCACGTTAAAGCGTGTGAGTTAAAAATACACTTAAAATAAATGTTCAAAATCAAACTGCAAGGAGAAAACTGGAAGAAATCCTATTTGGGTTAACTGAGTCGTTTGAATCTATCCACAGACTATGCCGTTATTTCCTACGTCATCGGGCTACTCTTACAGGAAGTCGTGGAATGTTGCAACCAAGGGTGGTCGATCTACTTTTCAAAGTGGTGGAATGTTGTAGACACACTAATCGTCTTTTTATTTCTGCTGTCATACGCTGTGTGGTTAGGGGCATGGGGCTGTAATAAAGAATGGAACCCTGAAAAAAATGCCTTTACCGTGGCCGATGCTATATATTCCAGCGCTTCGGTTCTTGCCTTTTTTCACCTGGCACACTTTTTCCAAGTCAGTTCAGTGCTTGGTCCCTTGCAGCTTTCCCTCTATAGGATGCTGAGAGATGTCCTAAAGTTCCTTTTGATTTTTCTTGTTCTTTACGTTGCATTTTCCACTGGTATGGCCAAGATTTACTCCTACTATGTCGCCTCTGAGATGGAGCTCAGCAAACGGGACAACAGAACTAGTTATCACCAACTTTCCCATCCATTCGCCTTGTATGTATTCAATTTTAAATTCTCTCCATTGGGTTATTTTTTATTTTACTATTGCGACTAAAAGTTGTAATAGTATGGATTTCGAACTTCTCGTGTGGTGGTGTGGTGTTACAAATTTATCCTGTTTCAAACAACTTTAACTTTGAAAACATATTTTTAAACAAAAGGTAGCCAAATACTTACAAAATGTACGCTTTACATTAAAACGCAAACAGAGGCGTCTCTGAGAGGGTAAATGCAAGCAAACTGTCTTATTCATGCATCGAAAGGCAACCAACTGACCACTGAATTAATAGTCTTCTTAATAAGGATAACTTCATAATTGCTACACGAGAGAATATCATCTGATATTCTCTAGTTGCTAAAGCATTGACTGCTCAAATACAGACACGACTAGTATATCCCACCGCGGAAAGGCCGTTTCCGAGTTCCAAACAATCTTACTTTCAAAGAAAGGCCATGAGCAAAACCTTCCTTGTGAAAAAAGGGGCGGGGTAACTTTCGGAAGAAACTGTGGTGCTGCGTCAGTGGGTTGGTATAACAGGAAAGAGCGGAGGAAGAGCTCTGACGAAGGGCTAACGCTCGAAACGTCAGCTTTGAAACTCTTAACGGTGGCTAATTTACGTTAACAACTCAGTAGATAATACCGAATTACGTTTCTTGTGAAGGCTAGTTTTGTTCACATGACAATAACAATTCACCCTCCTTTTAAAGCATAGGCCTTAGGCATCTCGGAAATAGTCCATTTTGATGTGATGTGGCAACTGAACAGGAATGTAAAGTTCTTCGCTTTGACTTTCATTACCCTCTTGACTAAATATGCTCGCTACGTCATATATTTCAGGCATGTAAACACTTTCATTGGCTTGTTTTGGTTTTTGTTTGGTGGTGGTGGAGAAGAAAAGAGCATCTCGGTGAGGGATCAAGAATTTCTCCTGGTTACCGAGTTTGGAAGGATCTTCATGGGAGCCTACGTGATCTGCACAGGGATGGTTGCCTTAAACATGCTGGTTGCCATGATGAATGACTCATTCCGTAGAATTATGGTATGTGCATGGTATTGATAAAGAGCCAAGAAAAAATCCTCTGCCTTAAATTCATGTATAAATCGTGGGCCACTTGTTAAAAAATTTAAGTCGCAATTCGGTGATATTTTTCGTAAGGCACTTCTTTAGTTGAAAAAAATAACGTTTACTCGGTTTTAGATAACAATATTTCGTTATTATTTTCTCAGTGAAGGTGAATTGTCACGGTTCCTTCACTTGTAACGATCCAGTTTTGTGGTAAAAAGCATATTGTACGTTTAAAGTATAAAATTTCATATGGTATTTTCTTCTTTTATATTTGATAAGAATATCGATGGACAAAAAATGACTTAATTTAGTACTTATCTTCGAAGGAAAATGCTCAAGAAGAATGGAAATTCTCAAGAACTGAAATGTGGTTGGAGTGGATTGACAAAAGCAACACAGTTCCAGTACCTTTCAATATTCTTTACGTCGTCTTACTGTGTTGTAAAAGAGCCTTATCCATCGTACTCATTAAGGTAAGAGATGTACCCTTAAAGAAACTGTTTCCTGTGGCGTTTTCCTTCAATATTATCCTGGTAACTCTGGTTTAATTTTTTTTTTTTGGCTTTCGTTTTCTAACCAATATAACTTCTGACGTTTCCTCTTTTTAACTCGCCCTACATTACATTCCTGGTAACTCTGGTTTAATTCTTTTTTTTTTTTTTTGGCTTTCGTTTTCTACCCTATATAACTTCTGAAGTTTCCTCTTTTTAACTCGCCCTACGTAGACAAAGACAGTACTTTACTTTCTGTGCGATATTCCTTTTTGTCATAAAACAAGACTACCATTTGAAAAATGTTTACACTATTTCTTGCTTTAAAATCATATACTAATGTAATTCTCTAATAACTAATATACATTTTTGCTGTAGTTAGAAAGACAAAAGTGGAGTTTTCTCAAAGCGCAGTGAATTTCATTAACCAAACGTATGACTCTTTCGCCTTAGAACAACATTAACCAAGATGAAACCTTTTGTTGTTCGGAGGAGAGAACATGCAATTCATCATTGAGATGTAATACATCACGTTTTGAGAAACAAAAACCCTTCTTGCTAAAAAAAGATCTAAGACTTCAATTCACAGAAATTTTTACTGAGGCTCAAAAATAAGACAATGTGAAAGAGAGAGTTGAAGGGAATATACGAACTTCTTCTAGATTCTTCGGTCTCTCCTCTCAGTGTTGTTGCCCTATTTTAAATTCCTTTACTGAGACACGTTTATTCGGCTGAAAAGACTTGACATTTCCGGTTCAAATTCCCCACCCCCCTCCAGACAAGGTTCAAATCCCCAACCGCTGGCAGGAACGACAATCAAATTTCCTTGAGTTGCCAGGGGGGATGTTGAAGCTTCGAATTGATTGGCGGATAATAGTCATATCATAAACCTTATTGAAGTAGTTGAATAAAAAAATTGGTGTTTCCCAGGTGCAGTGAATGTTATTGACTACTTGTATGATTCCTTTACTTCAGAGTGACGTTAACTAAGATAAACCGTGTTGTTGTTGCTGTATGAGAAAATGCTGTTGCCGCGAGAGTTGTTGCAAGAACTTGCCACCTTCCACAACCGAGGTATGATATTTTTGGATCAATATCAGTATCTGGGCAACTGCCCACCTACCCCTCCCCTAACCCAGCATCAACCCTGACTTGTTATCAATTGACTGTTGTTGAGTTAGGGGAGGGGTAGGTGGGCAGTTGCCCAGATACTGATATTGATCCATATTTTTAATAGGAGTGAAACATGAAATTCATCATTGAGATACAATACATCAAGTTTTGTTAAACAAAAACCCCAAGAACGAAGAGAACAATTCATCGAAACTGTTATTGAGGAGCTAAAAGAATTAGAGAGAGAAAGTTTAAAAGGATATACGCTACCAAAACTGAATGAGGCAGCTGGAGGCGAGTTAGTGAGAAAGACTCTCTTTTTGTTTTTTTCAAGCCCGGTGAGATCTCCTTTTAGTTTTTCTACCCTGTAGCACAGTTGCGGTTCTTTAAATATTAAAGCCAGTCAGGAGCAAAGTCCATCGTTCCATTCTTTTGTTCCTAAGGTTAACAAGCGCTCTGTCGAACGCTACCATTCTGTCATCTTAAAATTTGATTCTCTCTCTTCTAAACAGGAACGCATTGTGGTAATGAAAAATTTGGTCGTGGACTATCTGGAGGGACGTTACTCGGACAAATGGACAGACACATGGCAAAATGTAGTAGACGGGTGAGAACAATCCAGGACTGCCTTTCTCGTTCCACCTGCCTGTTGCTGTTGTTTCTTCGCGTTTTACAAGCTTTCTGTCAAACGCTGCCATTCTTATATCCTAACAAACGATCTCTTTTGTTCTAAACGCACTGCAATAATGGAAAGTTGGATCGTGAAGTATCTGAAAGGGCCTTACTCAGACAAATGAACAGACTTCATGGCGAAACCATCAAGAGGACCCAAGGTTAAGAAGAACATTTTGAAGTCCGCTCTTTCTTAGTAGAAATCTGTCCACTAACAGAACGAGGTATTTCATAAGCAGCTGCCGTATATTAACCGCTGGCGTTCCACAACCGAAACTTATCTAAATAGTAAAATCTTATTATATATAATATCGAAATTTTTCTAAATATCAAGAAATAGGTCACATGATAGAAGATTTGAATCACTGAGCGATGGTTTAATTTTTATGATGATCTAGATTATGAACTAGCTGAATATAACATTTCCATACTTGTTTTTATTGTTCTTCATTCGATTCTGATGATGACTTCCGCTAAGGTTGTCAAAAAATCAGTCCGTAGTACCGACAGCAGTTCTTGTCAAGACTTTCTTCATTCGAAGGATCATACGACACGATAAAATACCTTTTTTGTCAAAGTCGTTGTTACCTGCTTGCTGTTTACCATCAAATTGCTTTCTCTAGAAACATCAGATCCCAGCAAGCCTTTATAAGGGTGCCTCCCAAAGCAAACTTTTATTAGAGATTGTTGAGAGTTCAACTTTTAATTGACCAGCGTTTCATAGTAATTGAGAATATCTGAGTGTTGCTACAGATCGGCGACTTTACTTGTATTTCTTGATTCAACCTTTATAGTTTGATAAACGGAGAGTGTACTGTAGTTTTGTTACGTGTTGTATAATTTCGACCGACAAGTAAAATAAAGATAAGTTGCGAAAACTGGTACTCTGCTTACTGTAAAAGTTACCTTAGTCCCTGTGAAATATATCACTTGCATTCTAGTCCTAAAGGAAAAACTTCTATTCCTACAAAGCAAATTTTTCGTCAAAGGGCCCATAGGCGTTAGGGTACACGTACTTCGTGTTCTTCGCACGAAAATCCTAATGGAATCTGGATACGCGCTCAATGTCCATAACCGGTATCTTTTAACGAAATTGGAGCATAAGTTAATTAAAAAGTAACCGATATTATGCACTCTTCAAAATGAAATGCATGAGGTGAAAATTACAATAACAAGAAGCTTTAGAATGACTCTAGTATCACCTACTGTTGGAGCGTAAATAACACTCGTGATGCGTGACGTGTAACGTGACGTGTAATGTGGCGTGACAAGTTAAGCGTTGAAGAGACGTTATATTTATAGGAGAGATCTTTGTGGTGCTTTATCGTTTTCATGGTTTTCATGGTAGAATAACAAGCTTAGTTAGTGCTTCAAGAGGACTCTTGGTGTTACTTTATGTGTTGTAATTAAATGTGCGATGTACTCTGGGAATTAGGTGCAATTTCTGGCATTTCTCGCCGTATTTCTCTCTCCAAAAATTGATTGAAAGCTGTACTCTGCCTACTGCGATTGCCATGAAGCAGAGAAATTTGGTAAAAAAAAGGTCTCATAGGTTTGCCCATTTTTTTTTATTTCTATTATTGGAATCTCCATCCGCAGTCGCAGCAATCAATGTCTTCTTAGACTGACGAATGACGAATTCAATGTGCTTTGTCTAACCTTTTCCCCAGTAATACGTGTTTCCTTCTTGGTCTCTCATCGCGATACAGCCGTCGATTGAAATCTAAAATCCTTTCACTCGATACCTACTCCTAAAACCGAGTCACACGGCTTCAGCTTGCCTTGCTCGTAAACTCATTTTCCGGGAATTAACCGAAGCTGAAGCAGTTCTGTAACTTCGGAGTCAAATTACATGATACAGCATTTTCTGTTTCATGACGCCAACAACAACGACAGGAACAATAACTTTGAGATTTATCACGCGACCCAAGTGTGCAGAAATTTAGTTATACAGTAGTTGGCCGTCATACAGTTTTCATCAGCCATTGAAAATCATTGTTTCCAGGTGACACTAGAATCACCTTTCATGATGCGTGAAAATGAGAGGCTCTGGGACGAGAAAGAATGGACAAATACAGCTGCCTTGCTGTCCATATTTCCATGAATTCTCTCCATGAGAGCCTCCAACAATTCATGTTGAAGCGTTTTGTCGTTCTTTTGACCCGGACACAATAAAGTATGCCTCAAGGCGATAAAGGAAACTTTGATTCATTTCTTCAAAAAGTACGGGAAGGAACCCGGGATTAAGTAGAACGAACCCTGGATTTGGATGGGGATGGAGAGCAGGAAGCAACTGAAAGAAGCTACCGCCAGAAACTGTCTGACGCCCTTGAAGAAGGAGACGCCTATAAGGTCTGGAAACTTCTACCGAATGAAGAATTCAAAAACATACCGCATCTTAAGGACTTAAATGAAGTTTCCAAATCCGTTGCCGACAGAGAGGAAGTCAAGGATTGGTTATGTAAGTTTATCTACTCCGAATTGAATAGCCTCCGCGAGAACAACGGGAAGGAAGATTTGCCGAGCGAAGAAGATCGATTAAACCTAGATATTCAAAGCAACCCTCTGTGCTTAAGTCTAGAATGGCTGTGGAGGAATAATCCACAGTCTCCTCAGCACGAGGAAAGCGAGAAAGGAAGCATTATTGAAGCAGCTCTTGATAATGCTTTTCTACTGGAAAAAATGGCTTCGTACGAAAATCACTTCAGCCATGATAAATACATGGATCGTGCAGAGAAATGTGAAAAGTTTGCCATAGACATCGTTGAGCAAGTAAACGACAACAAAGATCTGCTGCACAAAGTCATGGATATCGACGGAGAGGGAGCTTTGGTGAAGAAGGAGTCCAATGATTTTATTCGTAGCTTGAGTCTGATTAAGATGGCTGCTGATAAAGAGCGCAAAATGGTGAGTGGAAGGTCTATAAGTCTAATAAATAAAGGGGTTAACAAGGTAGTCTGGTATTATCAACTGCTTGTAAGTGAAATCGATTTTTCTCAGGCTTTAATTTGCACTCATATTGGTCAAATAACAAAAATTTGTCTAGTATTGTGTTGACAACCAAAAACCATTTAACGATAACGGAGACATCAGGTATTCTGAGAAATCGAATTCTCGGAAAACGATGTGAATAACAAGACGACAGCGAGGCAAGTTATGATATGATCTACGAGACGACGATACTGTTAAGCCTATAAAAGGACTGCAAAATATTTATAAAATAGTTAGGTCGTAGGTTAGTCAATGCGGGAGCCAATTCAACTCAGCGAAAACAATTCCTGTAGCCGTGGTTTACAATTTAAAACGCACTTCGCCTTCAAAATAATTTACAGACTTTAGGCAAGTGAAAATAGGGTAAGGGAAGCGCAATCACTTCGCTTGTTATGTAATTTAACGGTCAGAAAACAAGGTTGTTCGTCTTGTGAGTGCTACTGAAGTCCGTTAGCCTGCGTTTCTGACGTAGCCGTTTAGATGGAAACTAAGATGGTTTAGGCGGCCGCAACCGTCCTAGGAATGATGCTAATTCGAATTTGCATTCGTCATAAGCCTCTTCATGGATCAAGTTGGCTTGGTCAAACACAGGAAACGCATTATGACACACCAAATAATTTAACTGAGCACCTCTATAAAAACTGTGCGCCGCTGCCTACGATGAAAAAGGAAGACCTCTTTTAAACAAAATTTTAGCTTGTCATGGAGAATTTTGAGTCAGAATTTTCGATTTTAATTCGCGAAAATAAGGAATAGATGCTAATTCCTGAGGAGCTTGGCCCCGAAAAAAATTCGCAGCATGCATTCTAGAAGTGTATACCTAGGGATTATTTTCATTCTCTTCTATACCCTCCTGGGTAATGTATACCTGAGGGTTGTTTTTAATCTCATCTTTACTCTCTAGGGTAGTGCATACCCTCCGAGGTAGTGTATACCGGAGGGTTGTTTTTAATCTCTTCTATACCCTCTTGAGTAGTGTATACCTGAGGGTTATTTTTAATTTCTTCTATACTCTCTTGGGTAGTGTATACCTAAGGGTTATTTTTAGTCTCTTGCATACCCTCCTGGGTAGTGTATACTTGAGGGTTGTTTTCAATCTCTTCAATACCCTCCTGGGTAGTGCATAACTGAGGGTTATTTTTAATCTCTTCTATACCCTCTTGGGTAGTGTATACCTGAGGGTTGTTTTCAATCTCTTCTATACCCTCTTGGGTAGTGTTCACCAGAGGGTTATTTTTAATCTCTTCTACACCCTCTTGGGTAGTGTATACCTGAGGGTTATTTTTAATCTCTTCTATACCCTCTTGGGTAGTGAATACCAGAGGCTTATTGTTAATCTCTTCTATACTCTCCAGGGTAGAGAATACCTGAGGGTTATTTTTAATCTCTTCTATACTCTATTGGGTAGGGTATACCTGAGGGTTATTTTTAATCTCTTCTATACCCTCTTGGGTAATGTATACCTGAAGGTTGTTTTTAATATCTTCTAAACCCTCTTGGGTAGTGTATACCTGAGGGTTGTTTTTGATCTCTTCTATACCCTCTTGGGTAGTGTTTACCTGAGGGTTGTTTTTAATCTCTTCTATACCCTCTTGGGTAATGTATACCTGAAGGTTGTTTTTAATATCTTCTAAACCCTCTTGGGTAGTGTATACCTGAGGGTTGTTTTTGATCTCTTCTATACCCTCCAGGGTAGTGAATACCTGAGGGTTATTTTTAGTCTCTTCTATACCCTCTTGGGTAGTGTATACCTAAGGGTTGTTTTTAGTCTCTTCTATACCCTCTTGGGTAGTGTATACCTGAGGGTTGTTTTTGATCTCTTTTATACCCTCTTGGGTAGTGTATACCTGAGGGTTATTTTTAGTCTCTTATATACCCTCTTGAGTAGTGTATACCTGAGAGTTATTTTTAATCTCTTCTATACCCTCTGGGGTAGTATATACCTGAGAGTTATTTTTAATCTCTTCTATGCCCTCTTGGGTAGTGAATATCTGAGGGTTGTTTTTGATCTCTTCTATACCCAGCTAAGTAGTGAATACCTGAGGCTTATTGTTAATCTCTTCTATACCCTCCTGGGTAGAGTATACCTGAGGGTTATGTTTAGTCTCTTCTATACCCTCTTGGGTAGTGTATACCTAAGGGTTGTTTTTTTAATCTCTTTTATACCCTCCTGGGTAGAGTATACCTGAGGGTTATTTTTAATCTCTTCTATATCCTCATGGGTAGTGTATACCTGAGGGTTGTTTTTAATCTCTTCTATACCCTCTTGGGTGGTGTATACCTGGGGGTTATTTTTAAGCACATCTTTACTGTCCTGGGTAGTGTATACCTGAAGGTTATTTTTAATCTCTTCTCTACCCTCCTGGGTAGTGTATACCTGTGGGTTATTTTTGATCTCTTCTTTACTCTCTAGGGTAGTGTATACCAAAGGGTTAATATTCATCTCTTCTTTACTCTCCTGGATAGTGTATATCAGAGGGTTGTTTTTAATCTCTTCTTTACTCTCCTTGGTAGTGAATACCTAAGAGTTATTTGTAATCTCTTGCATACCCTCCTGGCCAGTGTATACCTGAAGGTTATTTGTAATCTCTTGCATACCCTCTTGGGTAGTGTACACCTGAGTGTTATTTTTAATCTCTCGTATACCCTCTTGGGTAGTTTATACCTGAGGGTCATTTTTAATCTCTTCTTTATTCTCTTACGAAGTGTATACCTGAGGGTTATTTTTAATCTCTTGCATACCCTCCTGGGTAGTGTTTACCTGAGAGTTACTTTCAATCTCTCCTATACCCTCTTAGGTAGCATGTACCTTCTTACACGGCAGTCGCATTAAATGATATTCATAAAAGGGGAATTTGCTCACAATGACCTAAAATGGAATAATGGTGTTTTAGAAAAACGTGAAGACCAGCTTCTACCTTGTTACATTCGATTTTGGCAAGAGTGATGTCTTCGGAAAAGCTAAAAATGCCGTTCCGAAACCTTCGCACATAAAATAGTTAAGAATAGTTGCATTGCGCCGAAGCTTGTAAACTGAACGGTGTCGTGTTGTGCATTAACTCATATATCGTAAACATTAGACTATTTGACATAGAGGAAAAGAAAGGGAAAGAAAAATGACAATTAGAAGACTTAACGTCTTTCAATTTCAACAAAGTCTCTGAATAATAGATCATTCCTCATAATTTCGTGAAGTACACTCCATTTTATTGTTAATTTTCAATCGTTCCCGGCGCTCCGCCACTAAACAATCCAAGATGATCACTCAGAACACTTGTAAGGGTGACGCCGGTTAGAAATGTCAGTAATTTTACGCGACAGTAGCACTAAACATAGGCAAGCTATGCACGCAAGAGTTTTTTGGGGGGGGTGGATGGATTACTTGAAACATTGTAAGTGATGTCTACATTCTTACCAAAGGAAAGAAGAGTATTAGCGCGGAAAGGAATGAAAATGTCGAATTAACTCACACACCGGCATTATGTGGTAGATTGTGTGTGTTGTGCGAATAACTGTAACTAAACATAAACTCTATTGGTACCGCAGATACCTGCTAGTACAAAAGGGAAAATGCAGACTGCAAACTGCAGATCGGATACAGAATGTAGACTAGGTACAAAATGTAGACTGCAGACTGCAGAGTGGGTACAAAAGGCAGACTGAGAATCTTAAGTGTTTTTTCGTCTGGTATGTGATAACATGTCCTCTTACAACTTACCGAGCGTCACGCAATCGCTTTTCCGCGATTAGCTTTCACGATTATTTGCACTATTGTGGAATAGTCCTGGCCCATTTCTTGATGAAAATCGATCGTAATGTAATTTCAAGCCTTCATATAGTCTTCTCACTTTGCGCGTGAGTTGGCTGGTCTGATGTCTGCACAGATTTTACCAACGTAATAAAAGTAGCTGTAGATGTAAATGAGATGTCGCTATTGATTATTTAACATTCGAAAAACAATTGACAACTTTGCACGTGGTCCGCATTATCATCATTTTAAGCGGTATGCGTTTATTTTGTTGACTAAATTGCGGACCGAGACCAAAACTGTTCATTCTACTCAATATATTTTCGACGTTAGTAGATCAAATAATATTAACCTACCTCCGTAAATCATTCATCCTAGATAGCAAAATCAAATAAAAATGCTAATGATGGTATCTGAATTCGTCCTTGGCCAAACACAAACGACTCCACAAGATCACTTTCTCCAGGCATCGAAAACATACACATAATCATTCACAGTTAATTTTAATCAGACATTCATCTAGAGATAGCACCGAGCAAACCAATCTAGAAAAATATAATCGGCACACTCAACGAATCATGAATCTTGCAACATAGCTTGCCGTTAAAGAACTGCTCAAATCAAAATGTTTGGTGCAATTCATCAGCACCTCTAGAAATATTTGATTCGAAATTTTTCCACTCACTCTCGTCGTGAAGGAACAATAACCATGATCGTGCTACAGTGCATAGAACTCCATTTTCTCTCGAACAACTGTCCACCATTTTCACAGCATGAGTAACACGTTTACTATGGGTAATCTGATATCTTTCATCTGTCCAGTAGTATCACACTTCTCATAAAGCGCGGTAAAATACACGTTGAAAACACAGAAAAACCAACATTTCTCATTCTAAAAGATGACTGAACTTTACTAACCGCTCTCACCGAATTCCCCATTACTTTGGCGAAATTTGAACACCTCTTAAACCAAAGAGCAAAAACGACGCTCTGATTGGTGCGAGATACATACCCTAATGCGGCGATCTGATTGGTGCGAGATACATACCTTAAACGATCTAATTGGTGCGAGAAACATACCATTCTCTGTACACTAACATATATAACTTAAAAACGCATTAATCTACCGTAATTTGGTAAGGCAGCGCCAGACTCTCTCATAAAGAGAACGCGAGGTGCAAAAGCAAACTTGAACCTTTTTCGGTTTATTTTGACGGTATTAACCTTGGACGAAACCTCGCTTGCAAACATTAAATCAACCTCGAAGATCGGAATAAGAGAATGGCTGAGTATAAAATTGGATTTCATTGCAAATCCTAAGTGGTATGTTTTTTCCAAGAGCTGTCTTGCCCTCAATAACACGCGATTCTCAAACCTGCTAATATTGCTGAATCTCAGCATCAATTCAGGGAAATGAATTTTCTCATAAAAAACCAAACATTTCTCTAACACTTGCCAATCGTTGTCTATCGTCTAGCATTGACCAACATCAGCATTTTTTCACGCCTTCTTTTGAACAAAGACACTCACAAGGATTTCATTTTGACCACAGTTTCACTTTGGTTTTACTTGATTTTCAGTTTGTGGCAAGCCCAAACTGTCAATTTGTTCTTGACGAAGTCATCTACAAACAAAGTCCTGGTTGGCGAAATAGGGGAATAGGGATTAAAGCAGCTTGGTGCTTGCTCCAACTTTTACTCGTCAGCCTTACGATCCCTTTTTACATTCCACTTAAGTTAATTCGCAAGAATTTCCCGTGCTGCGGATTTGATTCCCACTGGCTGAGAAAGCTGTATGAGGATCCTTATTCGAAGTTCCTTAACCACACCATGTCATACGTGATATTTCTGGCTTTAATCTTTGGGTCATCTTTTGAGTACAGGTATGGACCTGACGGAGCAGGCCTTACGTGGATTGGTGAGTTGATTTTCATTTTAATAATCACGTAATGATTTCATATCTTGGCAAATCTTGTACAGAATATATTTTATTTTGATAATTAGTTGTCACGCAAAATCCAAATAAATACTGCGAGAGAAATTTTGAATGCTTTTAAATCCAAATGTTTCAGAGGCCTAATATTGTAAATTAGTAAGAAGATACATCGAAAACTTCAGTGATTAGATTCATTGAGCCATTTCCTTGGAAACATAATTTTCAAAGCAGCATTTGAGATCAGCTTTTGATGTCACTATCACTGGACTCTACAATTGATTTTTTTCTTCCATGTACCGTAATAAAAATGAAAAAGTGAAACCCCTCAGCTGACTTTTTTCGCTGCCTGTGCTTCTTTTCAACGGAAGTAATCGCAGGACAAATATCGATGTAAACGGGGGTTTTTGCATGATAACTGCCTGGTGATTTTGTACTATGTGACGAAAATTAGCCGATAGAATCAGTCGGAAAATTAATGAGTAGGCTGTAATTAACAAAAATCCAGACATTCTTAAACACTCTTTGCGGCGCATCTACAACGTCCGATGGCCAAAGATGATCCCAAATGAAGACCTGTGGAAGCGAGCGGGACAGGAACCAGTAGCAAAACAAATTTTGAAGAGGAAGTAGGGCTGGATCGGACACACCTTCAGGAAGCAAGCATCCAGCATCACACGCCAAGCTCTGACCTGGAACCCGCAGGGAAAGAGGAAGAGAGGCCGGCCTCGCAACAGCTGGAGGCGAGACACTGAGGCAGAGCTCAAGCAGCAAGGTACAAACTGGACAGGAGCAGCAAGATTAGCCCAGAACAGAGTGCGATGGCGAGGGGTCGTCGATGGCCTATGCTCCACACGGAGCCACGGGCCTTAGTAGTAGTAGTAGTGTAATTAACAACTAGACCCTGTGAGCAGGGTAACTGGGATACCTGGATGGTACTGGATCCTTGGAATCAAGTGTAGTGATACTACGGGTGTCGGATTAGTATACTGAAATAGTGAGCTCAAGTCTGGCTAAGGGCATACACCTATTTTAAAACATAGGCATGATATGCATGCAAGAGTTATTTTTTGTAGGGTGGGTGGATTACTTGTGGTCTACATTCTTACAAAAGGAAAGAAGAGTATTAACGTGGAAAAAAACGAAAATGTCGAATTACCTCACATACAGGTATTTTGTGGTAGATTATGTGTGTTGTGCGATTAAATGTAACCAAAAGTAAACTGTATTGGTGCCACAGATACCTGTTAGTACAAAATGCAGACAGCAGACCGGATACAAAATATAGACTGGAGACTGCAGAGTGGGTACAAAATGCAGACTGAGAATCTGAAGAGTTTTTACGTCTGGTAAATAATAACATGTCATCTTACAGCTTACCGAGCGTCACGCAATCGCTTTTCCTCGATCAGACTTCACGATTATTTGCACTATTGTGGAAAATTCCTGGCCCATTTCTTGATGAAAATCGATCGTAATATAATTTCAAGCCTTCAATATACTCTTCTTATTTTGTGCGCGAGTTGGTTTGTGTGATGTCTGTACAGATTTTACCAATGTAATAAAAGTAGATGATGTGAATAACAGTGATGGTAAAGCAAGCTTAAAACGGCAGAAATCACCAGAAACTACAACGGATACACAGTTCGCGACTCAATCCGGTCCAAAATTACCGCTCAATAACATCTTTTAGTGTGGACTGGCCGCGAACAATACGACTTGTGTATGCGTCTGTAAGTATTTCGAGCGTTTGCGCTATAACGCTTCAGGTGATCGTAATCCAAACACGTTGAAATACGAAACGACCGACAAAAGAAAATCTCGTGCTCGTCATGTGACCCGGACCTGTCCATGCATGACAACGTCAATCATCATCAAGATAACACGTGATCAGCATGTGAACATCTTCACCCTCATTGGATCACAGTTATAGTTGTCATGGTGTTGAGGGCCCAATGAACTCTGGGTACTATTGCGCAATTTTTCCATTTTGTGGCGGAGGAAAAAAAAAAAAAAAAAAGACAAAAAAACAAAGGTATTTTATGACTGGGCTACCACAGGTATCCCAGTAATTAATTGCTGTGTGTGAATTGAGATTGTCGAGGGGATTGTTCAACAATATTCAATGAGCCTGAGGCGATTAATTGTTTGGCATAATTGTTCAGGTGCTCCAGAACTCTGGCCCCTGCCATAATCACCTTGCACGAGGTGATTATAGTGAGATATGACGCAATCCTCAACCAATTAGAGTCCGTGCATTTATACACACACCTAAGCAATTATACAATAAAGAAACATCCTAGTTGTAGTGTTTGAATTGTTAAAAGAAACGGTCGCATGGGGATGGTAAGTTTAACGAACAATTTCAAATTTTGCCGCTTGAATCGAAAGTAAAGTTCATTTGAATTGCTTTCGTATGTATTTCTGACGGTTTTAGATCTACCTGCTTGATTTATATCGGCTACGCTTCATGTTGACAAGTCCCTCAAAATGGCGGCCAAACTTGGAGATTGCCGAAAATTAGGTAAGTTCACGGACTTATAAAGTTCTCGCAAAGGTCGGGCCGCAAAGTTTTTTTCTGTAGTTACCTTTTCTATGGCACCTACTTCCTAGCTATGTTAGTTGGATCAGTTAAGAACGCCTCACTTTTTCAAAAATTTACCTTGAATTTGATCGGTTTTGGCGTGTGTGACTTAGGCGAACTGATAAGGTGTCATTCAAGTCTTCCTGTTTCCTTGATTGACACGTGATGTTTACGAAAGCCGCCTCGATAGATAAGATAGAGTTAATATACATGGCTGTGGTATTTGTTTTTTGCTGAGTTCCGTAGTTTTTTGTAAATTGTCCTCCAAAGTTGTATGAAATTAAAGTCTTGAAAAGTGTCACGACAAGCCTTCGCTCGAGTGAAATTTAATTTCCGTAAAACTCTGAAAAATAAAGAGATCCGATCAAACTGATTGTGGTTTTAGTACAGGTACATGAATGTCTTACAACACACGAGAAACGAGCGAAATCCGTGTCTCAAGCAAAATCGACCGGACCGCTCTTACAGAGACACTCTCTTAATCCTTGTTCATAGTTAAAAAAAGAGAGTACATAAGTTTTACTTATAACTTGATCACTGAATCCTACCCACAGATTGGGTTATTATGCTCTTCGTTCTCGGCCTACTCATACAGGAAATCGTGGAAATCTGGAGGCAAGGTGCTTTCATTTACTTCTCAAAGTGGTGGAATGTTGTTGATACAGTGATTATCCTCACATTCATGGTGGCCTACGTTCTATGGCTGGTCGCGTGGCGCGTTTACGGAGAGTGGAGGCCTGAAAAAAAATCATTCATCGTTGCAGATGCCATTTATGCCAGTGCATCCGTCATAGTCTATTTTTATTTGGCACACTTTTTCCAGGTCAATTCAACCCTGGGTCCCTTACAGCTGTCACGTTACAAAATGCTGAGAGATGTCCTTAAGTTTCTTGCCATCTTTCTCCTTCTCTACTTTGCGTTTGCTACAGGGGTGGCCAAGATTTACTCGTACTATGTTGCCTCTCAGAGAGAGCTCCAAAAGCGGGACACCAAAACCGCTGACTACCAACTTTCTCATCCATTTGCTTTGTGAGTATTCCAGAATATCTTTGGATTTTTCTCAAAGAGTGGTTGTCGAGCTAAGTTTCGGTTTCAAACTATTACTGAACATCATTTTGTTTCGTGCTTAAAATTTATTTTGATAACATGTTGCTTTGATTGAAGATTTGAAATATTTTCCAAAATACTGGGTATTTGTGTTGCCCCTACTACCTACGAACCCAGAGACGATCGGGAATGATAGACAAACACAGAAACTTTTTAAAAAAACTGGAACTGACGACACCTGTTATATATATTTTAAAGTTGTTTGCCCGTTGCAAAAAATTAATCAGTCATGAACTCATATTGATAGAAAAACCTAGTCCGTGGCTTTAACCTTAATTTCGATTAAAAATAATTAGATGAAATTTTGTTTTCACACCTTTTTTAGACATACCAACACTTTCATTATCTTGTTTTGGTTGCTGTTTGATGGTGGTGGACAGGAGGAGAGCATTTCAGTGCAGGATCAAAACTTCACTCTCACTACCGAATTTGGTCGCGTATTTATGGGAGCCTACGTCATATGCACCATCCTTGTTGCCGTCAACATGCTGATAGCTATGATGGACGACTCATTCCACAAAATCAAGGTCATTTAAAAGGGTTATTGGTTAAAGGGTTATTGTCTATGGTTAACAAACCAAAGACAAAAACTAAAAAGTTGACGCAAAACAACTGACGAAAATTTAGGAGTCTCTACAATCACAGTACAAGCTTCTTTTAAATGTTAATTTGTTCTTATTAACTTTTCTGAGTTGATGACATAAATTGCTCACCGTAAATTGTTTGAAAAGCTGACGCTTCGAGCGTTAACTCTTCGTCAGAGCGAAACGACGAGTGTTGTGAAGAAAAGCTGACGTTTGGAAAGTCAGCTGTAGAAACTTTTCAGGTGACCAATTTACAATATCAATTCAGATAATAAAACCGAATTATATTAGAAAAAGATGATCGCCGAAATCGTTTCAGAGTCACAGGCAGAAGAAATAAGTACGTTTAAAATGCAAGGTACTGGTTCTCCTAAACAAGCTTAGCACAACCCTTTCCCCCCACCCCCCCCCCCGTACTTCTAAAGTGAAATTGCTATGAATTAAAAACTCTAACAAACTAGTCTGACGATAATTCCCTTGCAAGCTTTAGTTAGGGAAATTTCCCCAACTTCATATTGAAATCACCAACCACTGAGCTCTAGTCTCTGTACATGATCCAAGTTGTTGTTGTTGTTTTTTTTTCAATGCTCAGTTAAACATAACCTTTGCGCTTTTTCTCAGAAAAACGCTGTTGTAGAGTGGAAATTCTCAAGAACCCAAATGTGGCTGGAATGGATTGACAAAGGCAACTCTGTTCCGGTTCCATTCAATATTCCATACGTTGTTCTGCGCCTTTTCTTTTGGTTTTGGTGCGGCTGTCTTGAATCACTGTGTTTCAAATGCGAAGTGGTACGAAATTAATTTTAAACTTCACCACCCCTACTTTAGTCTTCTTTTAATGATCCAAATGAAAATCCTTTGACGTCTAATTTTTGGCCACCAGCGTTTGAGCGTACAGAGACCGACTAGTTCACTTGGCCAGTTGAAATGGTTTGTCTAACCATTTAGAGCACGCATTAAGAAGAGCGTAGTTAGCGAAATCTTCAACACTCATTTAGTATTTTAAATGTTATCCTGGTGAAGAAATCAGTCTTATTTTTTGTTAAAAAAAGTTGAGGAAGGAATTCGAGAAAAATGAAGAGATTTTGCGATGATTTGGATGCCCATTTGATGGTGAATAATATCCATGGTTGGTTCGAATTCAAGCGTCAGCGTGCGTTCAGTCTTACTGCAATTTGACGTCATTTAAGATCCATAACTGAAAAGACGTAGGTCAAATGGAATCTATTTGTTAACCATATACGTGAATTTATTACTTTTTTTATGTTAACAGAATAACGAAGAAGAAAACACATGTTGCCGCGGGAACAAAGTCTCAAGAGAAGGTATTCCAGGATGCAATTTCGAACGATGTGACGGCTGCAAGGACTCGGCAACTCCCAATGAGGTACTCTTCACAATTTTTTGTTTGTTTGTTTATTTGGAAATATATCTGAAGATGTAACACATCGTTTAGTAACCAAAGCCGCTAAAAATTCAGAGAATGATTAAACTAATTAATACTCAAAGCTAACCAATCGACGTTCACGGAATGAACTCCTCACTTGTGTGGGATTTGACACTAAATTAACAAAAAAATCTATTTGGGGCAAAAATATGCTTGGATATTTATACACGATCAATAATTATTCTGAGAGATGGAGTAATTTAAGGAACAGATCTAGATGTCTCACGACAACTATACGACCATATCTTGGAGCCGAAAAGATTTTACCGTGTTTATCAGCCTTCAAGCATTTTTTTTTTTATCTTTTTCATTTTTTGAGCGGGACAAAAAGGTTAGCGTCAAACACTTGTAAAGCGTGAGAAGTGGATTATAAATGAAATTGACAAATATTTACCAAAACGGGGGTAAAAGTGGTGGACATTTACCGAGCCGCAAAGCTGCGAGGTAAATATCCATCACTTCCACCGACACTGAGGTGAATAATTGTTTTATTATATACCACACAGAAACCAAAACAATACTTTATATCTCCCTATATACCGAAAAATGTTAACCTGACCCTTGACGCGCGATTTTACTTATTTGGCTGCTTCGAGTTGAATGGTACTTGCTAATTACCTCCGAACTAACCAATCAGCGCGCTCGAAAAGCAATATTCACCTGAGTGTTAGATACTAAGGTGAAATATCTGAATCGAGCGAAAAGAAGTCAATTTTCTCTAATCTCCACTCTATCTAACTGAGGATCAGAAGGAAAGTAAGGACTTTCAATCTAAACGATAGTTTTAACTCAAAGCAACCTTGTTCGAAACATTCCTAATGAAGCCTCAGTAGATGAATGCTGAATACACCACGATCAACATGATTAATGAAGGTAATAGGACCGAGTGGACTCCAATTTGGTCTGTAATCATACGAGTGATTAACAAAATCGGACGACAGCGAAGCGAGAGTCCGATTTGTCAATCACGAGTATTATTACAGACAGAATTGGACGACACAAAGTTCTGTTACCAATTAATCATAACTGTTTCAATTTGCGAAAACAACAAATACATTTAGGACAAAATATGTGCAGAAGAGGCAATGTCAAAGTAAAAAATTCCTCAACTTTAGAAATTCCACAATTTTTTTGGATAAGAAGTTGTTGCTATGGTTATCGTGATCAATTCTGTTATTGGTGGCTTCGACTGGAAGGACTAACTTTGATTGGCTGCTTCAACTGTCCGATTACAGTCAACTGTTCGATCACAACTCTACAGAATGATTAGTGAAAAATAAAGCAGCTATTGCACAAATCCCATGTGAGATTTTAATCATGCAATTTATTGGCAAGCTCTTGTGTACTAAAACTAATGCCATTTAATTATTCCTACGTTTGACTCTTGTCAATGAAACAGGAACGCCTTGAAACATTGAAAACTTTGGTCATAAAATATCTGAAAAAGCACTACGAAGCCAAATGGAATGAATGCAGGGCGGCAACTGCCTGAAGTGACTCTGAAAAGGATCTACCATTAATGTACTCAGGCTGAAGATACTCCTTGTTTGCTTAGTTTTGTTTTAAATGTGAATAGACCGATGTTTTACCGTAGTCCGTACAGTTTTCGTTTTTTGATGCTAGATGGTAGTCTTTCTCTTTGGCCAGAGTTGACGAATGTACATACAGAAGGAAAAACAGTGAAGATTTATTGGTATGCAGAGTCGAAAGTTTTTAGGATAAAAAAAAGTTGAGAAGCCAACTTCAACGTTTTAAAAACGGCTATTGCCAACAGAGGTCCCCAAATTTGTAGTGAACACAATTGTTACTTAAAGTTTAATGATTAATTTCTGAAATCAGAAAATTTAAAGAAGTATGCTCTAGGGGCAGTTTCAACTCCATCTTCTCCATTCCAAAGTATCTATCTTTGCTTGAATGCTACCACGATAGTAGCTTAAGATTGGCTATACCACTTTGAAAGACGGGAGGTTTATATATCGGTATTTCGAAATACACCAGGTACTATAACGATTTGACTGATGATTACATACTAAGTTAGATTACCCACGCATTTGATTGGTTTTTTCTTATGATCTATTGGAGGACAGACGCATAGATGACGTCACCATTAGAAATAATGTCCTTTTTATTATATAAAACAGATAGATTCCATGGTGCCGAAGGTTTATTCTATACTAATAGGGATCTTTAGAAAACCACGATAAAGACGGAAACGAGGACGTAGCAAAACAGAAGATTTAATGAGTAGGACAATAGCTCAGCACGTGCATTTTAAAACTGTGCACATTTCTTAGCCGTTCTCTACAAAATAACAACGTGAAATCATCAAAATTTGTGTGGTCCGAGAAAGGAAACCCCGACGGCAAATTATTTCGGGTTCTATCGGGAACTCAACGCCGCCCTCATATGTTATGCAGAGGTTAACTTGCGGCGCCGTAAGAGATGGTAAGCACATCCAGTCAGTCGCAAAATTCCAACTAAAAAGTTGACCTAATTTTCAAACAAACGTCTTCCTTGGCGTTGCCGTCCTAACTGCGAAAGGTCCTGAATAGATCACAGAAGA
Source organism: Pocillopora damicornis (assembly GCF_964200805.1). Lineage (NCBI taxonomy): Eukaryota > Metazoa > Cnidaria > Anthozoa > Scleractinia > Pocilloporidae > Pocillopora > Pocillopora damicornis. Next base: position 16,853,640 of record NC_142681.1, on the reverse strand, counting down.
CATCAAAATATGGTATGAATATCATGAGACTCGGTCGTATTTTTTACGTTCCGTTTAAGGTTCTTATCACAATTTGATGTCATCTGTGATCTATTACTGAAGAGAAGCACATGTTAGCGGGATAATGTATGTATATTACGTAAAAGTTACATGTAAATCACTTCTGGGAGTTAAAGGGTTTAACTAATCAAAACTAGAAGCAGATAGCTGAAGATGAGCCAAAGGGAGGCTATTAGATCCTGACAGGCTGGTATCGCCAGTTTAATCGGAATGTATTCTGTTACTTTTAGTTAACCTGGCTCCTGCTAGTTTTTTTCTATTCTCAGACAAGGAGGTGGAGTTTCAGACTCCAAATACTTGTACATAAGGAACGAGTTATTTGGCCAGGTTTATGCCCACAGGTGTTGACTAGCCATTGTTGTCAAGACCTTTTCAATCAAGATCTTTGTTCACGGAGCTTTGAGCCCATACGTCACCTGTTGCGTTTGATGATGACCTGATAAGACAAATGGGTGATGTGCTATGAGCAATCCTTCTTCTTCGGCTGTCGCGCGAGTCCAAAATCTAAGAATAGCTAAGGCCAACTTATGGATAGAGTAATCTAGAAAGGAAACATGTTCGTCAACTTGAAATTAGTAGTCTTGTAGCAAAACTTGCATGGTAAAGATTAAAGTGACTAAAAGAACTCCAAAAAAGTCGCGAGGTTTTTGCGGTCTCGAAAGCTTCCCGAAAGTCACAGAAAAATCCAGAAAGATGGTAACCATCCAACCCCGTAGTACAACATAATTTCCTGCGTTTATGGAATTTCCGTTTGCGAACTTCATCTCTGGTAAACTGTATGTCAGTGTTTCGTCCGTCAGGGTTGTGGTGGGAAGCGTCGATTTCGTCGTGCCGTACGGTGGTAAATGTATCGTCAACGTTGCGTAGCCAAAACGGTACTGTTCGTCGGCAAGTCGATAAGGCGCGTTCCTCAAACATGCAATTTACCAGAGAAGTCGAAAAAAATGGTGAACTTTTTTTTCTCGTCTGCCTCGTAAGCCGTGACGACAACTCACTGCGGACGACAGTTTACAGGAAACAGACTCAAGAAACCCGACATAACACAAAGCCACAGGACTATCAACTATACGGACTCTAACACGAGTGCAGCTAGTATGCAACACGACAGACAACTTATCCGACGAGAACAAATACCTTTACCGTATTTTTTTAAAGAAAAACTACCGAAAAAAACGAAACCGCAACTCCTACGACTACAGCAATTATACCTTACATAAAGGGCATGTCTGAGAACATCCCGCGCATCCTACAACCCTTCAATATCCGCATCGCCCACAAACCCACCACCACACTTGGCCAGTTACAAACAAACGCCAAACACAAAGAGGAACAGCGCGAGGAACAGACAGGAAGCGGTTTATCAGATCAATTGCTCCGACTGCCACGCCTCCTACGTCGGAGAGACTGGCAGAATCCTCACGACAAGACTGACTGAACACAGGCGAGCGACGAGGAAAGGTGATGTCACCAATCACACCGCTGAACATCATCGACTTACGAACCACACTTTTGACCGAGACTCTGCGTAATGCCTAACCTAACTGGAAAGTTGGTTTAATAACTAAGAATAGACTAATCTCAACAGGTGTCAACTAGTACCGGCACCATATAAACGACCTCAGCACAACATCAACTTTACAAACAAACGACCACAACGACCGAATGTTACCCTCGGATCCAAACAGACCAATCACGACCGTCTTACTCCACTTAAGTCTTACGGCCAATAACATCACGGCAAAACTGACCAATCAGATTATACGACTCTGATGATGACTTCCACTGATGATGACGTTAGTCGCAACTAGCCACAACAGTCCTTCTCAGAACCACAGTATCGTAATTACCATGTTAACCAACAGTATTTACACATTAATGAGCGAGTGAGTGACTCATTTGCAGGTAAGGAAAAAATCGTTTCAAGTTAAAAGAAAACAGCCAAAAAGATATGGTGGCTAGCGCGCCGCGCAGAACTCTGACAGTACTTTTCGTGTGTCTTACTCCCAGGGTTCCGCACGCTAGCCACCATTTGATTTTTTTAAACTCGCGCAACAGACATCGCCGAAAAAGAGGAGTTACTAAATATGCTCGCTATGTCATATATTTAAGGCATATAAACACTTTCATTGGCTTGTTTTGGTTTTTGTTCGGTGGTGGTGGAGAAGAAAAGAGCATCTCAGTGAGGGATCGAGAATTTCTCCTTGTTACCGAGTTTGGAAGGATCTTGATGGGAGCCTACGTGATCTGCTCAGGGATAGTTGCCTTCAACACGCTGGTTGCCATGATGAATGACTCAGTCCGTAGAATTATGGTATGTGGTATTGATAAAGAGCCAGGAAAAAAACCTCAGCCTTAAATTCATGTATAAATCGCGGGCCACTTGTTAAAAAATTTAACTCGCAATTCGGTGATGTTTTTCGTTTGGCACTTCTTTAGTGCCAACCGAAGGAACCAGTTGGCACAGTGAAGGAACCGGTGACTTGTCACCGGTTCCTTCACTTGCAACGATCCAGTTTTGTGGTATAAAGCATATTGTACATATAAAGTATAAAATTTCATATGGTATTTTCTTCTTTTATATTTGATAAGAACATCGATGGACAAAAAAATGACTTTATTTAGTTCTTATCTTCGAAGGTAAATGCTCAAGAAGAATGGAAATTCTCAAGAACTGAAGTGTGGTTGGATTGGATTGATAAAAGCAACACAGTTCCAGTACCTTTCAATATTCTTTAGGTCGTCGTGCTGTGTTGTAAAAGAGCCTTATCCATCGTACTAAAACGTTGCATTAAGGAAAGAGATATACTTAAAGAAACTGTTTCCTGCGGCTTTTTCCTTCAATATTATCCTGGTAACTCTAGTTTAACTTTTTTACATTTTTTTCTAGCACTCAGAGTATTCAAGTTAATTAAGGCTTTCGTTTTCTACCCTATATAGCTTCTAACGTTTTCTCTTTTTAACTCGCCCTGCGTAGACAAAGACAGCATTTACTTTCTATCCGATATTCCGTTTTGCCATAAAACAAGACTACCATTTAAAAAATCTATACAATATTTCTTACTTTAAAATCATATGCTAATGTCATTCTCTAATAACTAATAGTCATGTACATAAACCTTTTTTAGAAAGACAAAAGTGGAGTTTTCTCAAAGCGCAGTGAATTTCATTAACAAAAAGTATGATTCTTTTGCCTTAGAACAACATTAACCAAGATGAAACCTTTTGTTGTTCGGAGGAGAGAACATGCAATTCATCATTGAGATGTAATACATCAAAACCCTTCTTGCTAAAAAAAGATCTAAGATAACAATTCATAGAAATTTTTACTGAGAGACTCAAAAATAAGACAATGTGGACGAGAGAGTTGAAGGGAATATACGAATTTCTTTTAGTTTCTTCGGTCTTTCCTCTCAGTGTTTTTGCCCTATCTTTAAATTCCTCCGCTATGACACGTTCATTCAACTGAAAAGACTTGAAACTTCCGGTTCAAATTCCTCACCCCACCCAGACAAGGTTCAAATTCCTCACCCCACCCCGACAAGGTTCAAATTCCTCGCCCCATCCAGACAAGGTTCAAATTCCTCACCCCACCCAGACAAGGTTCAAATTCCTCGCCCCACCCAGACAAGGTTCAAATTCCCACCCGCTGGCAAGAACGACAATCAAATTTCCTTGAGTTGCCAGGGGGATGTTGAAGCTTCGAATTGATTGGCGGATAATAGTCATATCATAAACCTTATTGCAGCCGTTGAACAAAAAAGTTTCCGAGCCCGGTGAGATCTCCTTTTCGTTTTTCTACCTTGTAGCACTGTTGCGGTTCTTTAAATATTCAAGCCAGTCAGGAGCACAGTTAAAAGCAAAAGCCATACAATTATTGATGGAACATTTAACTTGACATTGGCCATAAACTTCTCAAACACCGAGTCTACTTTTAACTCTTTCACATGATGTCGCGCTTAGCTTTTAAGTGGGCGGTATTCTGCCGAGAGTAGGAGTTATCAGGTCAGAATCATGATGGATTAATTATGATGAAATATTGAGAATTTTTTTAGTCATAACGGATTGCCTTTGGAGCGAAAAAAGATTGATTTTTATCAAAAGTACCGACCATTCGTAATTTCATAATTCAGTCTGATGATTATATGGGAGAGCAGTGAGAACAATCCATCGATCCGTATCCGTGTTGTTTCTACGTTTCTACTTTCTTTCAAACGCTACTATTCTGATATCCTAACAAACGATCTCTTTTGTTCTAAACGCACTGCAGTAATGGCAAATTGGGTAGTGAAGTATCTGAAGGGGCCTTACTCAGACAAATGGAGAGACTTCATAGCGAAACCATCATGAGGACCTAAGGTTTGTTTTGAAGTCCACTCTTTTTAAGTAGAAATCTGTCCACTAACAGAAAGAGGTATTTCATAGGCAGCTGCCGTTTATTAACCGCTGGCGTTCCACAACCGCAACGTATATAAATAGTAAAATCTCATTGTATATAATATCGTAATTTTTTGAAATATCAAGAAAGAGGTCACATGGTAAAAGATTTGAATCACTGAGCGGTGGTTTAATTTTTATGATGATGTAGATTATGTACTAGCTGAATAGAACATTTCCATACTTGTTTTTATTACTTTTCTGAAATCTGTGCGTTCCCAGTAGATACAATCACCAGGATCAATAGTTAATTTTTGGTAATGACAGGTGTTACACTAGATATTTTAAATACACTTGCACCATTCCTTCAGAAATTGAATCATTACGAATAAACGCTAATGCACCGATCAGTTCGAAGCTTTACCATCGTTCCCCGGGCAACTTACGGCTGTCTCTTCTGCCTTGCCCGTGTGTGAGGGGGGGGGGGGGGGAGTTTGAACCGGAACTTTCCAGTGTTTCCAACTGTACAAACGTGTTTTATCTTCTAAATATGAAGGAGGTTAAAAGGTAGAAAGTTCACTTTCGCGAGCAGATGGCTCAGAAAAAAAGGTCTACAAGAGAATCACGGTCGCCTTCTTTGCCCTTACAAAAATCCGGCAATTCGGGGCGGGAAATTTGAACACAAGTTTTGCCCCAAGGGCAGAAATCTGAGCGAAACAGTCTTCAAAAGTTCAAAAGACTGGGGTGGTTGTTGAGGCTTCGAATTAATCGACGCATAAATTCAACATGCGATTGGCGTTACTAATTAAAATAGATCATCTCCTTGTGCGATTTGACTGTGCCAAGTTATGACAGATATGGGCAAGCCGAAAAGTTCGAATGTTTTTGTAAGTTAGTTGGGGAAGCGGTGGTGGGGTGTAAGTTTTTGCCGTGCGTCGTCATGGTATGTTACATCCCAAATTTAAATGCTAATCCTCCCTTGCGTTAATCATTTAGCTTGGATTTCTGCTCTCTAAGGCTAGGATGAATTAGAGATAGGAGCACCTTCTAAACCGTTTAAAGTCGAGATTTGGTTTGGATGGCAAGGCACTAGAATGGTTTGCGTTGTACCTTGCGGATCGTACACAGCGTGTCACTGTAAATGACGGCCTATCATCTGCTTTTCCACTTAGACAAGGAGTTCCTCAAGGGAGTTGTCTCGGGCCTCTTCTGTTT
>NC_142681.1:16815491-16845491 GCF_964200805.1 Pocillopora damicornis | reverse complement strand
GAATTAATTAAAAAGTAACCGATATTATGCACTCTTCAAAATGAAATGCATGAGGTGAAAATTACAATAATGAGAAGCTTTAGAATGACTCTAGTATCACCAACTGTAAGCGTAAATAACACTCGTGACGCGTGACGTGTAACGTAGCGTGACAGTTGAACACGAAGGTAAGCGTTGAAGATCGAGACGTTAAAGAAATATAGCAGAGATCTTTGTGGTGCTTCATGGTTTTCATGGTAGAATAACAAACTTAGTAAGTGCTTCAAGAGGACTCTTGGTGTTACTTTATGCGTTGTAATTAAATGTGCAATGTACTCTGGGAATTGGGTGCAATTTCTGGCATTTCTCACCGTATTTCTCTCTCCAAAAATATATTGAAAGCTGTACTCTGCCTACTGCGATTGCCGCGAAGCAGAGAAATTTGGTAAAAAAAGGTCTCATAGGTTTGCCTCTTTTTTTTATTTTTATTATCGGTATCTCCATCCGCAGTCGCAGCAATCAGTGTCTTCTTAGACTGACGAATGACGAGCTCGATATACTTTGTCTAACCTTTTCCCCGGGAAGACGAGTTTCCTTCTTCGTTTGTCATCGCGATACAGCCGTCGATAGAAATCTAAAATCCTTTCACTTGATACCTATCCCCTTAACCGAGTCACACGGCTTCAGCTTGCCATGCTCGTAAACTCATTTTTCCGGGAATTAATCGAAGCTCAAGCAGTTCTGTAACTTCGGAGTCAAATTACATGGTACAGCATTTTCCGTTTCATGACGCCAACAACAACGACAGGAACAATAACTTTGAGATTTATCACGCGACCCAAGTGTGCAGAAATTTAGTCATACAGTAGTTGGCCAGCATACGGTTTTCATCAGTCATTGAAAATCATTGTTTCCAGGTGACATTGGAATCACCTTTCATGATACGTGAAAATGAGAGGCTCTGGGACGAGAAAGAATGGACAAATACAGCTGCCTTGCTGTCCATATTTCCATGAATTCTCTCCATGAAAGCCCCCAACAATTCATGTTGAAGCGTTTTGTCGTTCTTTTGACCCGGACACAATAAAGTATGCCTCAAGGCGATAAAGGAAACTTTGATTCATTTCTTCAAAAAGTACGGGAAGGAACCCGGGATGAAGTAGAACGAACCCTGGATTTGGATGGGGATGGAGAGCAGGAAGCAACTAAAAGAAGCTACCGCCAGAAACTGTCTGACGCCCTTGAAGAAGGAGACGCCTATAAGGTCTGGAAACTTCTACCGAATGAAGAATTCAAAAACATACCGCATCTTAAGGACTTAAATGAAGTTTCCAAATCCGTTGCCGACAGAGAGGAAGTCAAGGATTGGTTATGTAAGTTTATCTACTCCGAATTGAATAGCCTCCGCGAGAACAACGGGAAGGAAGATTTGCCGAGCGAAGAAGATCGATTAAACCTAGATATTCAAAGCAACCCTCTGTGCTTAAGTCTAGAATGGCTGTGGAGGAATAATCCACAGTCTCCTCAGCACGAGGAAAGCGAGAAAGGAAGCATAATTGAAGCCGCTCTTGATAATGCTTTTCTACTGGAAAAAATGGCTTCGTACGAAAATCACTTCAGCCATGATAAATACATGGATCGTGCAGAGGAATGTGAAAAGTTTGCCATAGACATCGTTGAGCAAGTAAACGACAACAAAGAGCTGCTGCACAAAGTCATGGATATCGACGGAGAGGGAGCTTTGGTGAAGAAGGAGTCCAATGATTTTATTCGTAGCTTGAGTCTGCTCAAGATGGCTGCTAATAAAGAGCGCAAAATGGTGAGTGGTAAATTGATAAGTCTAATGAATACACTGTTTGAATTTACTGTAAATTTGAATTTACGTTACCAACTCAGTTGATAGTACCAAATTACCTCGTTAATAAGTCTTCCAGGCTCCGCTTGAAAGTGAAATTGATTTTTCTCAGGCTTTAATCCGCACTCATATAGGTAAAATATAACAAAAACTTTATCTTGTATTTTGTTGACAACCAAAAACGTTTAACGGTAATAGAGACATCATGTATTCGGAGAAATTGAATTCTCGGAAAACGATATGAATAAAAAAACCGTCGTAAGTAAATGTAAGAGCCAATTTAACTCAGCGAGAACAATTCATTCCTGTGGCCGGGGTACAATTGATAACGCACTTTGCCCTCAAAATAACTTACAGAATTTAGGCAAGTGAAAATAGGTTAGGAGGCGTAAAATGCTTCGCTTGTTATGTAATTTATTTGTCAGAAAACAAAGTTTTCCGTCTTTTGAGTGTGGCTAAGGTCCGTTTGCCTGCGTCTCTGGCATAGCTGTTTAGATGGAGGTTAAGGTGGCTCAGCCGCGAGCATCCGAGGAATGATGTTTATTCGACTGAACTTGCATTCCTCTCATAAGCCTCTCAATAAATCAAGTCGGCTTGGTCAAACACAGGACACCTCATCATAAGAAACGCATTACCACACACCCAATGACTAAACTGAGCACCTTCGTAAAAACTGTGCATTGCTGCATACGAAAGAACAAGGAAGACCTCTTTAAAAAAAAAATTTGGCTTGTTTGTCATTGAGAATTTTGCGCCAGAGTTTACGATTTTAATTTGCGAAAGTATGAAATCACTCACGGTTTCTGGGAAACCACTCGATTTTAAATCGTCACGATTTATAAGTCACTCAATAAACGATTTTCAACGAGACTCGTTTGTTCGAGAATAGAGACTCGTTTGTCGAAACGAGACTCGTTCGTCGAAACGAGACTCGTTCGTCGAAACGAGACTCGTTTGTCGAAACGAGACTCGTTCGTCGAAACGAGACTCGTTTGTCGAAACGAGGCTTGATTCAAAAAATAGCTATACGGAGTAACACTCTGGTATTTGCTTCCTCTTGCGTAGACCTTAGCTTCCTTGTTGTTGTTCCGATCGAAGAGACTTCACAGCATCGATCCTCGGCTGTTACAAAGATTTTCTTTCCAGCGAGTCTTTATGTATCTCATTTTCGCATTATTCTGAGAGGAATTAGGAGCAACTTATTCTTAGAATTGGAAAGGAATTTCCGCCACTGGAATGTTTTGTTGTCTACCCTGATGTTTCTGAATCCATGACCGCTTTCTGAGCCTCTCTGATCTAACTCTCTCAGCATTCTTTACTGAGCTATCTCGTTTAACATCAAAGACTACGCCAATACACTAGTTTTCTGTTCCTTCATGCAAAACTATCGACATCATTCTATCAGCCACCTCTGCAAATGTTTTTTGGTCGCCTCGTATCTTCTGAACCATTGTTATTCCGTCAATAGTTCGTGCACTCCGCTCTCGCAACGAAGAAACGCCATGTACTTGTCAAAAAGATGGACAGAATTGACACTACAAGCACTGGTCATATACATCTGGAACAACCTTTTGCAGATATCATCATACAAATCACCAATCTCACCAAATAAGCCATCAGCGATACTATTGGACTGCTTATAATTCTCTTCTATCCAGGGCCTAAATCCTCGCCACGCCAGTCTCATTAGGGCTTCATGCACGAGTTTGTGGAGTCTAACTCAACTATTGAACCTGCGTCCCTGTAGAACTTCTGCAACAGAACCTTCTGCTATCACACCAGACTCTACACACAGATCCTCCAAGCCAGTATCTTTGAAGCACTTGCCAGTGATGGACAACGTGGTGCATGTTGTGTGGAATACTTCCATTTTCATCACCATATCTTTAAATTTCGCGCTTTGTTTCCATTGTCTCTCACTTGCCTTTGCATACAGTGTTTAGTCAAAGACGACGACGATGCTCTTTAACTTGAGCGTATTCTTTTTCTTGAGGAACTGCACTAGAACCTCGTGAAGAGTAGCCATGTCAGTAGCAGGTACATCGATATTCGGGAGATATCTGATGACATCCAGTGAGACTTGAACGTCATTAAGGACAGAAATGTTAAATCCAGTCTAGCCATTGGCTTTTTGGCTACCCCGCCAGAAAGAGTTTCCTCCAATCTATCGATATTGTCCCACGCGAGTGTTGTGTTGATATATGGCTTGATAGTTTCAGGCAAAGGAACGATCCCATACCCACATCGGTGTGGCATCTGGATAAGTTGAACATTGTTTGGCATACGGTAACAGTATTTGCTTGAGTAGTTTTTGTAGTCCTGGAGTAACTCCGTAAATGATGTCCTGGCCAAAAGAATCAACAAAGCGCGGAGGCGATCGGGATATTCTGCTGGGATATGTGTGTTCCCAGTTAAGAGAGTGTATAGAAACGCATCTGGTTCTAGCTTGACTGCACTTTCACATAGCTCAACATGTTTCGGAGGCCATGATATCGTACTAATATTTGGGAGAAGTGCATCACGGAAGTACAGGCCAGCTTGCTGAATTTCCTTGATTTGAGATGCACAGATTTTGGAGTAGAACAAAAAGCTTTCTATTATCCAGGAGATCTTCAAATTGCAATAAGTCACCCAATTCTGTTTCCAACTTTCTCCAAAAATTTTCAGTGTGGATTTGAGTATTTCATTAGCGTACATTGATCGCATGTAAGACGTCAACTTCTCTCAGGTCAACCACCTGATAAGCCTTGGATTTTCCAATACATGTGATCGAAGAAACTCAAACAATTGTTCAAAGCTTTGCGATGTAAAAATAACTTCTTAATATTCGATCACCAGCTTTCGAACGTTTGCAAGTATTTAAGTTAACGAGCAGAAAATAATACTTAGTCTTTTATTTTTGTTTCCTTTGTTAATAATTTTTGACTTTTAGAAGCCTAATCTCTCTACATTTTGGGCAAAATGCCTCATAAATCGTCAAGGTTACACAAGAACTTCAACGCACTTACCAGGCAGCGATGCTGCCATCTTGGAAATTATTCATGATGCCTTTCGAGTTCAATCTATGTTTTGAACTAGTTTTCTTTTAAATGAAATCGTAAAATTGTGGCTTTTAGCCCAAAATTATTTTGAAATCATGTTTTATGTTGAAGATACTGATTTATCTTCTTTAAAGAAAAAACGAAGAAGTCATTTGAAATAATCGTTTTATTGTCAGCCTCGTTTCCACGTTAAAGCAGCATCTTTTTCAATAAAGGAGTACGCAAGAAAATGGCGAGAGTTACTCTTTCACGGTTGCGATCGAGTGAATTTGATAAGTCTTTCACATAATCTTTCATCAGGTAACACTCGCATTTTCTACCCCTGAGAGGTAATGAGAACATTCTCTGGCCCATGGAATATTCTTGTTGCGTGCACAACACGCGTGCTATGGTGTATTTCAATCGAAGGATTTCACACTGAACATGATTCAGTTTGCTAAATCAAGGTAGCGATTTTTTTTCGGATGAAAGACAAATATGGAAGGTTCACATTGTGAAATTTTTAAGCTGATGTTGTTTCAAGATTTTGATTTTGCTTCACTAAAAAAAATGAAGTAAAAATGGCATTTCTTTCATTCTGTAACAACTTTGAGCTCAAGTCGTATTTTTTAGAAATTGCCTTTAGTTAGTAAAATGATATGCATCTTACAATTGGAGTGTTCAACATGACGGATGATAGTCATGAGTTTTTTTTTCCAGCTCTGGGTATTCATCATTTAACCATATATCACACACTGGAGGCACTTGACTTCATCTTCTTTTGCAACAGGCACAGTTACAGTGGCCATGGCATCAAGTCAGGAGCTCTTCCTTCCATTTCTTTAATAAGCTGCAAAATTAAAGTAAATTGGACAAAAATTTCGACATGGAATTTTGAATGACGCACAAGTATAATGTGGTTGTGAAAAAAAAAATGTTAATCACAAAACAAGTTGTAAATGTAATATTGTTAAAAGACAAAATTGACTTTCTAGCAAGAATTTTCATTATAGGTGTTTTTTGACTTATTTAAACGTTGAAAATGGAAATGATATATTACCATAAGCCAGTCAGTAAAAATTGTAATAATCCCGTTGATCATTTCTTATTCCTTTTGGCGGTCTTATGTTAACACGTTCGACACCTCTTTTTCTTAGAGGTGACCTGGGGTGTAAACATGTAGTACTTTTCATACGCCCTTTCTTCTCTGAATTTTCTGTTTATTCTGTCGCAGTCTGTAGCAGTCTTCGAGGACTATTTTCTCTTAGGGTATCTCCTCGACTATGATTTGAATTATGTTAGTAGGTTAATTATAATTTTTATATTGTCAATCTTGTTTCTGTTTTGCCCGAACTTGACTGTATGACTGAGAAATTTAAGGTAATATAATCAAATAGCACTTAGCTCTCTTGGAGGCGGTACCTTGGGTACGCCCTTTCTTCTCTGAATTTTCTGTTTTTTCTTCGAGGAATTATAATTTTTACATTGTCAACCTTGTTTCTGTTTTGCCCGAACTTGACTGTATGACTAAGAAATTTAAGGTAGAAAATCATTTTGTACAGCGTAAACATCTGGAAGGTACCTACTTAGTATGCGTACTCCGCTCTGCGTAGCTTGACGTAATTCGCTAGTGTAAAAGCATGACGAAGGTCAGAGATTGACAGCTCAGTAAGGGTCACCTTTATAAGCGGTGACCCACACTTTCCTCCAAAGATCAGAGCTAGTCCCCGCTGTATGAACTTGTGTAATAAAAGAGAATTAAAGACAGAGTCAAGTGAACAGAACGAGTGTTAGAGTTTTAAATCTGACAATATGTAAAACCTCCATACTAAAGGACCTCAGGATTTCTATGGCCAGCCTTCCCAAGTATTTCAATCCCTATTGATTCCTTGGTTATCTCTTCAAAATCTTAAAATTGTAGACTTTCCGGGTTCGGAGAAGGTGGCTATAGGAAAAACATAATCGTGCCGCTTTCAGTCCATACATTCAATCGATTTCTTGTAGCTGCATAGAAAAGTTGCGGTTTTGGATCAATGATAATCTTATTTGTATTTTAAGGAACATAAAAGATATTCTTTTAAATTATAAAATAATACATTAACAAGAGCAGACTGCTGCGCCCACTTGGAAATTAAAGTTCTCTGCCAATTTAAGTAAAGGTATAGGCGGTAAAAAGGGACAATTTAATGTATCACAAGCTGAGATTCATATATAAATATGAAAGGAAAACCTCTGTTTTAACATCTGAAGTGTCTTCTCGGAGTACCTTAGACGTGGGTATAATGGATTTTTAGAACGGTTTACTTGCTGCAAAGCAGATAGTGAAACTGTGGCCTGAGAAGGGCTTTGAATGGCGACAGACCTCATTTCCGTGTTTTCAAATACAGAACCCTTTCTTCGCGATCTTCTTTGCATGTCAAGGAAAACCTCTCGATTTCTTCTTTGATATTGAATACAAGATTGTAGCGAGCATGCCCGACAATTTTTTTTTAAATTTTTTTTTTTATTTTATGCTATTCTGATATCGTACTTTTCTACAATTACATATCCGATCGCTTGCACGGCCTCTTCAATGCCTTCTTTTCTGCTTTTTACTCCAAACAACTTAATAAAATGATTTATTTCTACTTGTACGTCTTTGGCAGGAACAACAGCAATCCATCGTTCCATGAAAAACAGCTTCTCGCCATTGCAGCATGCAGCGGCTTTGGTTGGATGTTTCCCACGCATCGACAGGAAGTTTACAATTGAAAACTTTCAGGCAAAAAAAAAAAAAAAAAAAAAACCCAATAGTTTAAACATCGATCGATCCCTTCTGAAAATCGCACTTTCTGTGTGGAGTCCATCGTTCTTCCCATCAACCAATCTAAAAATTGATTGATTCACTCTCCCTGAGGTCATTTTTTAGCGACCATACCGCTGACAAGAAGCCAAGATAACCCTGGGTTCGAGATTGAACTATCCGGAAAGCACACTCCGACATCCGTCAGAAGGAGGTCATCTCGGGTAGATTTCCGATTACGAAATCCGAGCTCGCCCGATGTTGTCTTCGTGATGAAGGCCCTATTTAGCATATTAGACCCGCAAAACAGAGCAGAAACGAACACGTGCTTCGTTTTCGCTCATGACTTCGTATTAGCCTTAAGATATTTGCATTTTTTTCCGTTGCTTACCTATATTACAGACTCCAATAAATTTTTGCGATGCCTCCTTTTCACGGATGGCCGATTACAACTACAACATAGTAACACCTCCACGAAATCTATCAAAAGGAGGATGTTACAACACCAGAGGTCATCTCGGGTAGATATCTTATGACGAAATCCGAGCTCGCCCGATGTTTTCATGAAGGCCCTATTTCGCATTTTAGAGCCGCAAAATAGAGTAGAAAGGAACACTTACTTCGTTTTCGCTCATGACTTTGTATTAGCGTTAAGATATTTGCATTTTTTTCCGTTGCTAACCTATATGACAGATTCCACAAAATACATTTGACGCCTACTTTTCACGGATGGCCGATCACAGCTACAACGTAATGACATCTTCACGAAATCTGTCAAAAGGAGATTTTAAAACACCGGAAATCTTCTGGATTTCTGATGAAATAAATTTAACGCAGTTACGTTCAGAGTTTAAGCGATATATTGTTATTTCTAATATGGTAATTGATAAAAAAAATTGTACATTACCTCGATTGGACGGAGATTAAGTTTGAATATAATGTAGCAGGCGATATTACTTTTGTCGACAAGGATAATCCGTGATTTGTCTCACCTATTATATTTTCTCTATCTGCGTTGTGCCATGATCATCATTGAAAATATTCTACGATAATATTTTTTACAATATTTAGATGAGGATTTTCAATTCTAAACGCAAGAGCGTACTTAGGGAAAGATCTATAAGAAACAGTTTCTCATGAATACATTTTAAAAATTCTTTTAGCTGACTTCTACATAGATAAAAAATTACTACACATATATATTTCACTTCGACGATTATCTTAATAAACAATTAATGGGAAGTTCTGAGAATCAGTTTTTAATACTACATGTTAAATTAATGGTTATTTTTCTCTTCCTGCTTAAGGGCTCTTTCGCAGTTTGGACAACGCCAGTTTGCACTTGAATCTTCCAAAATAATTGTTGAAATGCATTTCCAGTGAAAAAACTCCTTGCAGCTACAAAATTTCACACAACGAGAAGGAGACTTCGAGTCTGACTCTTCCCTCGGCATTCTACACTCGCACATTACCGAGACCTCTTGACCAAAAAGTGGCCTCCTGTCTCGACACTCGGGTACTTTAGAAAAGCAATAGCATAAACTCCACAGTCATCGGAATTGTTCTGGTGTTGCACATTTGGTACAATGACCTTAAAACTGGTTCCTTCGTCGTATATAATTGATGCAATCTGTTTCTGCACGAGGGCTGCAATTCTTCCCGAAAACAGGCTGTCGTACAGATAAACTACAGAAGGAGTGTAGCATCCTACAGTAGATACCAACACCCAATGATGGCTGCCAGTATTCAGGATTTATGAAAATTGGCCTTTTTGAACAGAAAAATTAAAAATAGGCCCCAAAGTTGTATTTTCCAATCCTCTTGCGTGAGGGAACTGTTCCCTCAGAACAGACTGAGCTGCACCTACAATATGGTCGGTGAGCCAGTCTCCAGTTGAAGTGGTGCTAATGTCCTGTTCCGAGAGATGGAATTTACCGGCCTTTGAGGCGCTTCTGTGAGAGGTCTTTACAAATTCTACTTCACCATCTTTTTTATTTTGCTGGGCCAGGTTTGTGTTCGTTGTCGCGTTTACTGTAAGGATGATGCATGTGTTTGCAGTGCTGGTCGTGCTCGAGGTTGTGTTAATGGAGGAGATGGTGTTTGTGTTTGAGGTGTTGGTGATGCATGTGGTCGTGTTTGGTGTGTAAGGGGTGCTTGCCTTTACAGTTTGATTGGCGTTTGAATTTTTTTTATGGGTTTATGTTTATTTGAGCCTCGGCGCTTGAGTTGGCATTCTTGATGTGTGCGAGTTTCGGCTGTTTGGCAGGCTGGCGTTCTATATCGTTTAAGCTGACGTTATACCCCCTTTTCATGTTGTTTCCTCTTTCCCCTACACGTCCAGTGAAAGGATTTTTCTTCTGAGATACTGGCAGCCTTTTATAGTCTACTTTCTTTTTTTTCATCCTGCGCGAATTCTTTTTCATAGTAGACTTCAGGAGAGACCTCACCTTTCAGACAACTTTCTCTCAAACAATGAACTCACTTCTTGACAAGTTAATTTACGTGCCATCATAGAATTGGAAATTTTGTTCAGAAAGCGAAATTATCGATTGGAATACGGCCGAACGCTGAATACGAATTGAGTGAGCAAACAGATACTTTGATATCTCGCACGATAACACATTTCCCGCCTTTGCTAGTTTGGACCATTCAATTGTCTGGGAGTCAATCGACCGTATCATTTATCTTTCCTCTCCATTTCCGGTGTTTTAAAATCCTCCTTTTGACAGATTTCGTGGAGGTGTTACTATGTGGTAGTTGTAATCGGCCATCTGTGAAAAGGAGGCATCGCAAAAATTTTGTGGAGTCTGTAATGAAGGTAAGCAAAAAAAAAAAAAAAAAAAAAGCACTATCTTACGCCTAATACGAAGTCATGAGCGAAAACGAAGCACGTGTAGGGCCTTCATCGCTCTAAAATTCCGACTGTGGCGAGTAAACATTCTAAGCCAATCACATAGCAAATTTTAGCTCCGAACTATCAAAATTGACCTTTGGAGCCCTTTCCGGAAATCATTTTCGTACGACTTCAATCTGCGATAATGGCGTCTGGTTCGAAGCGCCAGAGATACAGCGTAGCTGAGGCTTTAGACATCATTTTTGACGATGGAAGTGAGCATGGTGGTATGTCTAGTGGTGAGGAATCTGAAATAGACAGAAAACTGGAAAATCCTAGCGAAGAATCGAGGTAAGTAATCTATAAACATTCTTGCGATATTTAAATGCGTGACGCACGTGATGTTGAAACAGCATAAAATTAAATTTACTTTTACTTTTCTCGCTCGAATCCTTGTTTTTTGCCTTGAGATAGACCTTTAGATGTATATTTGTGAATGTAAAGCAATATATATTGTGATCAAACATGATTTTGGAGCGACAGAGTAAATAATCTTCAATGGAATTTGACAACGCAACGACCTAAATTATCAGCCGATGACAGATCGATCGCATGACGCAGTGCGCGTCCGAACTAAATCAAAACAAATCCTTTATTTCAAAACGATAGTTGTATATAGATCGACCTGTATATTATCTTGTATGTTTTGTATGTTTTTTAGATGTGGTTCTACTTGTTACACGCTAAAAATTCTCAAAAAAAAACAAATTATGCTCGAGAATGAGTGGAATGATATAAAATGACAGTTTCCGGTTTCACTTCTGAATTGTTTACTCTTGAGAATACTGGTGGTGCATTGTAAGTGAAAGGCTTTTGATATATGTTGCGCTTTATGAATTTTGAGGTTGATTATCTCATTTGTCCCTGTTTCAAGGCAAAATTTCAGAAGTCAAACAAAGAAATATAGTTCCAATGGTTGCACTGTAGACTTCAAGAGGGATTAGTAAATTTGGGCTTGGGGTGATGATAAGATAAGGTCAGACTAATTAGTCCGTATGTCAATCTTCAAACAAAGAACAATAGTTCCAATAGTTGCACTGTAGACTTCAAGAGGGATTAGTAAATTTGGGCATTTCACTTCTGAATTGTTTACTCTTGAAAATACTGGTGTTGCATTGCAAGTGAAAGGCTTTTGATATATGTTGCACTTTATGTATTTTGAGGTTGATTATCTCATTTGTCCCTGCTTCAAGGCAAAATTTCAGAAGTCAAACAAAGAAATATAGTTCCAATGATTGCACTGTAGACTTCAAGAGGGATTAGTAAATTTGGGCTTGTGGTCATGATGAGGTCAGACTAATTAGTCAGTGTGTCAATCAGTGTTGACAAGATATGTGTAACACGTCTCAGATTTGTTATCTTTCAACCAATTTTTTATGGAGATGTTGCCCATATAATAAGGAACCTCTTAAGTTAATTTTTGCCTTATTACTTTGTATTATTTGGGTATCACTTAATTCACAGTTCAAATTTAGATGATATTTTATGCTAATTAATGTTAGTTTGAAAGCATTCAATGAGTTGTTTCCTTTTTCTTGGAGAGGAAACATGCATTTCAGGAAAGCTTATTTACTGCTGTTTCAAGTGAGGTATAGCTTACTTCCCTTGTGTAAATACTTGGTGAGGAATAAATTTTTCAATAATCTGGGTCAGTTTTTATGGTTTTGGGGTACAGTTTGGAAGAAAATTCTAATTAATTCCATATCTGTTCTTTTTCAGCCAGAGTCTCTGGATGTCTTGCCCATAAGATAAGGAATATTTTATCTTAGAAATGTTTCCTTTTTTACTCCAATCCATTCAGGCTCAGGCTGTTTCAAAGTCAAAAGTTGTACAATAATTTATGCAAATTGTATGCCATTTTCTTAGCATGATTTAAAATCCATGGATTTTTGGAGGCTAAATGTATTTTTTCTGAAAAGCTAATTTTGTCCTCTTTCAAATGAGATATAGCACTAATCACTAGTGTAAATACTGTTGACAAAAAAAAATAAAAGAAAAAAGGTTGCCATCATTTGTCATTTTTTAAGTTTAAGCCAAAGTTTTGGCTAACATATTTGTTCTTATGCAGAAATTCAAACAATTCCCCTGGAGCTTGATTGCAAAGGTTAGTATGTGTGTCCAGTAATTTGTGTTAAGAATTAAACTTGCTTATGATACTAAGACTCGTAGGGTATATTGGAATTAAATTTTCTGCAAATCCAAGGCTATCACTTGCAGAGGATTCTAGGCCTAGACTTGCTCAACATGCTTGCTCTTTGACTCTCTGAGGATACTGGTCTTGGACTCGCTGAGGACACCAGGCTTTGACTTGCTGAGGATACTGGTCTTTGACTTGCTGAGGATACTGGACTTTGACTCGCTGAGGATACTGGTCTTTGACTTGCTGAGGATACTGGACTTTGACTTGCTGAGGATACTGGGCTTTGACTCGCTGAGGATACTGGACTTTGACCTGCTGAGGATACTGGTCTTTGACTCGCTGAGGATTTCAGACTCTGACTCGCAGAGGATACTGGACTTTGACTTGCTGAGGATATTGGACTTTGACTCGCTGAGGATAATGGGCTGTGACTCAATGAGGATACTGGACTCTAAGTCTGGCTCACTGAGAATAAGTCTGGTTGACTCGCTGAGAATAGGTCTGGTTGGCTCGCTGAGAAAAGGTCTGGTTGACGCGCTGAGAATAGGTCTGGTTGACTCGCTGAGAATAGGTCTGGTTGGCTCACTGGGAATATGTCTGGTTGGCTCGCTGAGAATAGGTCTGGTTGGCTCGCTGAGAAAAAGTCTGGTTGGCTCGCTGAGAACAATTCTGGTTGGCTCGCTGAGAATGGGTCTAGTTGGCTTGCTGAGAATAAGTCTAGTTGGCTCGCTGAGAACAAGTCTGGTTGGCTCGCTGAGAAAAAGTCTGGTTGGCTCACTGGGAATAAGTCTGGCTTAAGACTTAGAGCATTGTCTCAATCTTATTTTTCTCTACTTATCAGAGTAAAGTGCAAAGGAAGAAAATGAAATTGATTGATCATTTTAGTCAGAAGTGTTAGTTTTAAACCACAAAATATGTGAAATATTTTTGTATTGCTATAATAAAAAATTATTTTCATCAACAATTCTGAAATAGGGTTAGTTATAGTGGGAGTATGTCTTTCTGTCACAAGAAAGACATACTCCCACTTGTTTTTCCTCCTTTTTTCCTAGTAGAACTGTCTAAGGACAAGTGATGGATGTGTGCTGTGTAACAATGAAGCTGTGCATGAATAGAAGTGGTAGGTGTGAATGATTTTTGTCTCACATTTGAACTTTAAAGTAACATCCCCCACCTTTCCTCCACAAAAAGATTACCAGAATACTAAATGCCAAGTTGTCAGCCCTGTCTCTTATAAGTTAGTTGATTTTTGGCACTTAATTTAGTTCATAATTTCCTATCCATGGCTTATATTTCTCTTCCTTGACATGGCCATAATCACTGCCATTTCTGGGTTTAACTTATTTATCATTCTCGACCTAGAGTTCCTCCTTGTCTGTTGGAAGTCACATCATCCATCTAAAAGGCTTTTTTTTTACTGTTAAGAGTGGTTCATCTTCCTATTACCCACCCCTGTCATCTGAAATTGACTTTCCCTCAAACTTCACACCTCACTCTTTGTATTTGTTTCTCTTCCACAGTTAATGACTGGAATGGGAATTCACAGAAATGCAGTCCAATGATATTTATCATGTGTCAAATGAATCTTGAATATTAATAAAAGCCGTTCAAATATACTGGCTGACTAACCAAAATTAGTCATGGTAGCATGGGGGAAATCTTATGGGGAGATAATAACAACCCTCGTAATGTAATTGCTGTGGCAGACCCGCTTTCGCCTATGTCAGAACAAAATTATCGTGTAGACACTAGACAAAAACACGCTTTACTGACTAAGGATGATGTGGGTCAAAGGCCAAGTATTGGCCCGTGCGAGTATCCTTTCTGTATGCATTAGTGGTAATGAAACCTCTGGCGTCCCAATTTAATGACGTATCGAGGAAGGGAAACTCGATCTGGAAAACAGGAAGAGCAATAACTGAGCCATAAAGAGCACATAAAAGAGACGCGGCTTGCTCACACTCAAAACTCAGAAGATACACAACACGCTAATGAAACAGGACACGTTCTTGTTTGGAACCAGGTTAAGGTTATTGACCCGTAGGGTCAAGGAAGCCATCCATATTAGACTCCATCCAATAACATCAATAGGGATAGCGGTTGACAACATAACAGCCGGTCAACAACAAAGAGAACTTAAGAGGAAACAACATGTATTAGTTGGAAAAATAATGAGGAGCGAAACGCACGAAAGACAGTGCACCAAATCGACCAATGACGACAAACAAAGGTGTAGTAGACATGTTCGAATATAGCGGTTGATAGTCTGTTATCGCGCTCCTTGGCTGATTGATTTTGTTATTTCGTGTGCAACATGGATCTCCTCTATTTTAGTAATTTAAAGCGCGCGAACCCTTCAAGGATAATCCGATGGTTTCAAAACCGGGGATTATTGGCCAATCCATTGCACTGCGGCGTGTGCAACCAAGACATGATAATGGTTCAACGAAACGATGCCCACGTGGACGGATTTCGATGGTAGGGAGGAGAATTTGTCTACTAGATTTCGCATGAAAGTGATTATAGATCAAGTGTTGAGGCCTCAAATATTTTAGTCTTCGTTTTGTAGTATTCCGGTAAAAGATTAATTTTGACGAAGTCGATGGAGACTTGTACGCGAGAGAACATTATCCTCTAAAATGCGACTAAGAAGCTCAGCAATATAACCATAATTATGGTCAGTTAAAATCAATCTTATTTATCTCCAACTTGATATGTTTGATTTAGGAAAATAAAACAAACACACACAAAAGAAACAAAACGAAACGAAAACCAAAACAGCCTCAACATAAGCGCTTTAGTGATCATCTGCTCGTAATTTGTTCCTCGTGAACGACAGGCACCGCGCA
This sequence comes from Pocillopora damicornis, assembly GCF_964200805.1. Classification (NCBI taxonomy): domain Eukaryota; kingdom Metazoa; phylum Cnidaria; class Anthozoa; order Scleractinia; family Pocilloporidae; genus Pocillopora; species Pocillopora damicornis. Next base: position 16,829,973 of record NC_142681.1, on the reverse strand, counting down.
GGTGGGCTACGGTTGACGCCCCGTTTTCGATTGATAAAATGTAAATTAAGTGTAGTTCGAAAGGATGTATGATTCCCTTGTCACTTCTTAATTTTCCATTTCGTTTTCCTTTTTTTTTTCCCGAGACAGCTCGGATATTAACGAATCCCGGCAAATGTTTAAAACGGTCGTCTCATCTTGTCTCACCCTTTGTTTAGGAGATGCTATACTTGCAAGATTGACAAATTCTTTCTTTGCCAAGTTTGTTTCTGCATTTCTAAATATAGCAAACTTGAAATAAAGTAACAAGAAACCCCCTATAAAGTTATATTTTTTTAGACTCATAAGCATAGAGGAAATTTGCCTGTGAACTGCAACATTAAAAAAATCAAGGCCTTTTTCTTTACCTTTAAAGATGACAAGGACAAGGGAGAGCACAGAGATAAGGTTGAGGAGAACAAGACTTTAAGTGAGGGTACGATTTGACAAACAATTTATTAAGTGTCATGGCTAGTGAATTTCTTCAGCTTTCTAATTTGCTCAAAGCATTCCAAAATGGGAAATTCCACTCCCAGATGACCAATAGCAAAACCCTATAAACAACTCACCACAACAATTTCTTCTTACTATACCCACAGAACTAGAAAAGAAGAAAAAGAAGAAGACACGGAAGAGAAGAAAGAAGAAAAATATTGCATCTCTGCAAGAAGGCAACAAAGAAACTAGTGAAAGTGTAGAAGTTGTAAATGAGAGCAACAATTAGCCTTTAGTGACAGTGCAGTGCCTTGTACTTAGCCTTAAGTTTTCTTTTCATTCCTGTCATAAAGTTTTCTTTGTAAATATGATGAGAATAAATGATATCAAGTTTTCCAACATGTATTAGTTGTTTGGTATATTTGACAACATTTTCCAGAGGCAAAGAGATCATTGAGCTATAATAAATATGCTACAGATAATAACAATTTTTGTTTTGGTCATCATGGTCATTAACCAAATATATTCCCCTCATTATTTGTTTCTTAAAAACTATAACAAAATCATTTTATAAATCAAAGCTCTCTTTCTAAAACTATCCTTTTTTCTGTGTCGTGATAGAAAGATTGGTGATCCAAGACCAACCGAAGCAATCTCATCTCTGTAATAATCTGGAAAATTTTCTGAAACATTAACATGTAAGAACATTTTTTTGTAGCGAAGTTAGATTTCTCATTTTAATTTGTATTAATTTTGATTATATCCCTGAGATAAAAAGATGGTTTACGAGGAAAAACTCATTTTAAGAAAGAAATTATCATTCATGTCTTTAAGATCGAATATCCTATAAATACAGTCTTCATTAAAGAAAAAAAAAAACTAAAACAGCACAGTATGATAAAATATTCCTTGCATTGACACATGAAATTTCAGGAACATTTGACCTTTATTTTTCAAAATTTATATCTTTGAGATGGTTATAATTTCTGCCATCCCTCGTTGTGGAGGAATGAAGTAACTTTAGGGAAGTGGAAGCTTTGAACTTTATTCGATAAACATATTCACTGCTTTTTTCTATGTGCTGAAATATATGCTACCAGCCATATAATAATATTGTTTAAGGCCTTCCCTACCCGTTTACCATACCAAGACATAGAAAATAGAACTTACCTTAACGTATTGTACGAATATCTCAGCGCTAACCTTCCGACCCTACAACAACCTTGGGAAAAAAAATTAGACATCTACGCATGCGCCGAGAGCCGACGTTTGCCGAACGAATCTCGTTTCGTCAAACGAGTCTCGTTTCTTCAAACGAGTCTCGTTGTGTCAAACGAGTCTCGTTTCGTCAAACGAGCCTCGCTTTGACTCGTTTCGATTCTCTCGAACAAACGAGTCTCGTTGAAAATCGTTTATCGAGTGACTCATTAATCGTGACGATTAAAAATCGAGTGGTTTCCCAGAAACCGTGAGTGATCCTCGATGGAAATCGATGCTCATTATCTTTGCAGGATCTAAATCATATATCGGAAACGTCAGACGTATTTGACATAACGGAAAAGACAGGGAAAGAAAAATGACAACTAGCAGACTTAACGTCTTTCAAATTTAACAAAGTCTCTGAGTAATAGATCATTCCCCGTACTTTCGTGAGTTACACTCCATTTAATTGCTAATTTTCAATTGTTACCGGCGCTTCGCCTCTGAAAATTCTCAGATGATCCCCCAGAACTTGTAAGGGTGGCGCCGGTTAGAAATTTCAGTAGTTTTACGCGACAGCAGCACTAAAAACGCAATAAACTATTTTGGTCAGGCAACGTCAGACTCTCTCATAAAGAGGACGCGAGGCGCAAAAGCAAATTTAAACCTTTCTGAGCCTATTTTCACGGAATTAACCTTGGACGAAACCTCGCTTGCAAACATTAACCTCGAAGATCGGAATAAGAAAATGGCTGAGTATAAAATTAGATTTCATTGCAAATCCAAAGTGGTATGTTTTTCCAAGAGCTGTCTCACCCTCAATAACAAGCAACTACGCGATTCTCAAACCTGCTGATACTGTTGAATTTCAGCATCAATTCAGGGAAATTAATTTTCTCATAATAAACCAAACATTTCTCTAACACTAGCCAATTGTTGTCTATCGTCTAGCATTGAAAAACATCAGCATTTTTTCACGCCTTCTTTTGTACAAAGCCGCTCACAAGGATTTCATTTTGACCACAGTTTCACTTTGGTTTTAATTGATTTTCAGTTTGTGGCAAGCCCAAACTGTCAATTTGTTCTTGACGAAGTCATCTACCACGGATATCCTGGTTGGCGAAATAGGGGAATCGGGATTAAAGCAGCCTGGTGCTTGTTTCAACTTTTACTCGTCAGCCTTACGATCCTCTTTTACATCCCACTTAAGTTAATTCGCAAGAATTTCCCGTGCTGCTCTCGATTTGACTCCGACTGGCTGAAAAAGCCGTACCACTGGCTGATAATGCGGTATGAGCATCCTTACTCGAAGTTTCTTAACCACACCATGTCATACATTACATTTCTGGCTTTAATCTTTGGGTCATCTTTTGAGTACAAGTATGTGCCTGGCAGAGCAGGCCTTACGTGGATTGGTAAGTTGATTTCATCTGAATAATCCATTTCAAATCTTGTGTTCTTTAAAGGGCGAAACGGAAACTTGTGTAAGATACATTTTATTTTGATAGTTAGTCGTCACGCAAAATCCAAATAAGTAATGTAAGAGGAAATTTCTTAACACAGAAAGTCGTGATTTTATCTTGCCGCTTCCCACCAACAAAATCCAGGGGAATTTGAGTGCTTTTGAGTCCAATTGTTTCAGAGCCCCAATATTGTAAATTAGTACGAAGATACATCGAAAACTTCAGTGATTAGATTCAGAGAACCATTTCCTTGGAAACATAAAAATCATTATGACAGACATTGTAGGTAGATGAGAAAATAAGAATCTGCCCTTCATGACTTGCAATTTGAATGCATCTATTTTTCTAACACTCGACAAATATTAAGTAAATAAATCATCCTTAATGCGGCTGGCATGTCGGCTGATAATGTCCACGGCTGGTGTATTTTCTGAAAAATGACTATTTAGCTTAAGAGAGAAGCTACGAGGGCAATCCCTCAGCCGAGGACATTATCAGCAGACATAACGGCAAGCCAGGAGAGGGTTTATTTACTTTCTAACCCTCTCATTAATTTTTGTACCGGGGATTGACAGCAAATTTTGTTTATTTCTCGTACTTTTCAAAGTAGCATTTGAGATCAGCTTTTTAATGTTACTATTACTCGACTCTTCAGTTCGTTTTTTCTTTCTATAAACCGTAATAAAAATGAGAAAGTGAAACCCCTGAGCTTGCTTTTTCCGTTGCCTGTGTTCCTTTTCGACGGAAATAATCGGAGCACAAATATTGATGCGAACGGGGGATTTTTTGCGTGATAACTTCCTGGTGATTTTGTACCACGTGACGAAAATTAGCCTATAGAATCAGTCGGAAATTAATGAGTGGGCTGTAATTAACACCAAATTGCTGGGGAGGAAGTGGGATTGTCGAGGGGATTTTCAACTAAATTCAATGAGCCTGAGGTGATTAATTGTTTAGTATAATTTTTCAGGTGCTTCAGAATTCTGTTGTAAATTCGTTTTGCTGTTGAAACCATCCTATTACAATTGTTTAGAGTCCTCGTATAGAGATAAGCAACTAGTTTCCTCAGAATTATATTTTCTTCTTTCATGTTTATCACTTCGTTAGTAACATTGACAAACGCAAGGTAGCTGTTTTGACTATTATGGGCCCCTGCTCTAATCACCTCGCACGAGGTGATTATGGTGAGATATGGTGCAATCCTCAACCTATTTGAGTGCGTGTCTTTCTATACACACCTGAGCAATTATACTAAACAGAAATATCGGTAAGCGCTATCATAACAGGTGGGCTGCAACGCTTGCCTTTTGATTTCATACCTGACAAGATCTAGGGGACATATCCACAGGAGAACTGCAGCGGAGTGCAAGCATTTTGGAGTTTGCAATTAGTCCTTGTTCATGGGTAAACAAATAGAGTACATCAGCTTTACTTATAACAGGATTAATAACTTCTACCCACAGATTTGGTTGTAATGCCCTTCGTCCTTGGCCTACTAATACAGGAAATCGTGGAAGCCTGGAGGCAAGGTGCTTTCATTTACTTCTCAAAGTGGTGGAATGTTGTTGATACAGTGATTATCCTCACATTCATAGGGGCCTACGGTCTATGGTTGATCGCGTGGGGCGTTTACGGAGAGTGGAAGCCTGAAAAAAAAGTTTTCATCTATGCAGATGGCATTTATGCCAGTGCTTGCGTCGTGGCCTATTTTCATTTGGCACACTTTTTCCAGGTCAATTCAACACTGGGTCCCTTACAGCTGTCACTTTACAAAATGCTGAGAGATGTCCTTAAGTTTCTTGCCATCTTTCTCCTTCTCTACTTTGCGTTTGCTACTGGGGTGGCCAAGATTTACTCGTACTATGAAGCCTCTCAAAGAGAGCTCCAAAAGCGGGACACCGAAACCACTGACTACCAACTTTCTCATCCATTTTCATTGTGAGTATTCCAGAATATCTTTGGATTTTTCTCGTAGGTGGTTGTCGAGCTAAGTTTCGGTTTCAAACTATTACTGAACACCATTTTGTTTCGTGCTTAAAATTTATTTAAATAACATGTTTCCATGATTGAAAAACTTGAAATATTTCCAAAAATACTGAGTATTTTTATTCCCATACAGCCTTTTAACTTTCCTTTGCGAACTAAGAGACGATCAGGAGTGATTAACAGACAGAAACTTTAAAAAAAAAACTGGAACTGACGACGCCTGTTATATATATATTTCAAAGTTGTTTGCCAGTTGCAAAATTTGATTAGTCATGAACTCATATTGATAGCAAAGCCTAGTCCACGGCTATAACATTAGTTTCTATAAAAAAAAAAAATGAGATAACATTTCGTTCTCACACCTTTTTTCAGACATACCAACACTTTCATTGTCTTGTTCTGGTTGCTGTTTGGTGGTGGTGGACAGGAAGAGAGCATTTCGGTGCAGGATCAAGACTTCACTCTCATAACCAAGTTTGGTCGCGTATTTATGGGAGCCTACGTCATATGTACCATCCTTGTTGCCCTCAGCATGCTGATTGCTATGATGAACGACACATTCCACGAAATCAAGGTAACTTTAAAGGGTTAGTTTGGTGCTAAGTTATTCTACACAAAACCAGAGACAAAAACTAAAAAGTTGACGCAAAACAACTGACAAAAGTTTAGGTGTCTCTGTAATCAAAGTACAAGCTTCTTTTGAAAGATGATTTGGTTTTATCAATTGCTGACCGTTATCATCTCTTTGTCAGTGAGAAAAGAAGAAGGGTACTGTGACGTAAAGCTGACGTTCGGAAAGTCACCTGTAGAAACTTTCTAGGTGACCAATTTACATTATCAACTCAGATAATAAAAAACCAATTATCTTGTAGTACTCTCCACCAACGCAGCATCATACTTTGGTCAAAAACTTACCCAATTATTCATTAAACATTTTTTAACGATCACCATGGCAATGCAGACTAAATATTAGAAAAATATGATCACCGAAATCGTTTCAGAGTCACATGCAAAAGAGATGATTACGTTTAAAATGCAAGGTACCGGTTCCACTTAACAAACTTAGGACACCCCCTTCTCCCCGCTATAAATTAACAACACAAACAAACAAGTCTGACAATAACCCCCCTGCAAGCTTTAGTTAGGGAAATTTCCCCAACTTCAGCTCTAGTCTCTGTACAAGATCCAAGTTGTTGTCTGTTTTTCAATGCTCAGTTAAACGTAACAAATGCGCTTTTTCTCAGAAAAACGCTGTTGTAGAGTGGAAATTCTCAAGAACCCAGATGTGGCTGGAATGGATCGACAAAGGCAACTCTGTTCCGGTTCCATTCAATATTCTATATGAGGTTCTGTACATTTTCTTTTGGTTTTGGTGCGGCTGTCGTGAATCACTGTGTTTCAAATGCAAAGAGGTACGAAATTTAATTTTAAACTGCACCACCCCTACTTTTCCCCTCTTTAAATAAGCCAAATGAATGTCCTGTGATATCTAATTTTGGCATCCAGCGTTTGAGCGTACAGAGAGCAGACTGGTTCAATTGGCCACTTCAAATCGTTTGTCTAGCCAATTAGAGCACATAATAAGTAGTGCGTAGTTAACAAAATCTTTAACACTCATTTCCAATTTAAAATGTTATCCTGGTGAAAAAATCAGTCTAATTCTTGTAAAAAAAAAAATTAGGTAAGAAAATCGAGAAAAATTAAGAGATTGTGCGATGATTTGGATGCCTATTTGGTGGTGAATAATATCCATAGTTGGTTAATTCGAATGCAAGCGTCAGCATGCGTTCAGTCTTATTACAATTTGACGTCATTTAAGATCCATAACTGAAAAGACGTAGGTCAAATGGAATCTATTTGTTAACCATATACGTGAATTTATTACTCTTTTTAATAAAAACAGGATAACCAAGTCTCAAGAGAAGGTATTCCCGGATGCAATTTTGAAATATGTGACGGCAGCAAGGACTCAGAAACTTCCGATAAGAAGGTACCCTTCACAATTTTTTGTATATTTGTTTATTTGGAAATGTTTCTGAAGGTGTAACATATCGTTAAGTAACCACAGTTCGCTGTAATAAAAGAATAACACAACTCTAGTATGAAAAGTTCAGAGACTGATTAAACTAATTAACTGACTCAGAGCTAACCAATCGACGTTCACGAAATGAACCCTTCACTTGGGTGGGATTTTTCATTAAATTAACAAAAAAATATTTGGGGCAAAAATATGCATGGATATTTGTTCACGATCAATAGCTATTCCGAGAGATCGAGTAATTTAAGGAACAGATCTAGATGTCCCAAGACAACTATACGACAATATTTTGAAGCCGAAAAGATCCTACCGTGTTTATCAGCCTTCAAGCAGTTGTTTTATTATTACATTTTTAGCGGGACAAAAAGGTTGGCGTCAAACACTTGTAAAGCGTGGGAAGGGGATATTTGATAAATTATAAATGAAATTGACAAGTTTTCAACGAAATGGGGGTAAACGCGGTAGACATTTACCGAGCCGCAAAGCTGCGAGGTAATATCCACCACTTCTACCGACACTGGGGTGAATAATTGTTTTAGTATATACCACACAGAAACCAAAACAATACTTTATATCTCCCTATATACCGAAAAATTTTAACCTGACCCTTGACGTACGATTTTGCTTATTTGGCTGTTCCGAGTTGAATGGTACTTGTTAATTACCTCCGAACTAGCCAATCAGCGCTCTTGAAAAGCACTATTCAGCCGAGTATTAGATACTAAGGTGAAATATCTGAATCGAGCGAATAGAAGTTAATTTTCTCTAGTCTCCACTTTATCTAACTGAGGATCAGAAGGAAAGTAAGGACCTTTAAAGCAAACGATGGTTTTAACTCAAGGCAACCTTGTTCGAAACATTCCTAACGAAGCCTCGGTAGATGAATGCTGGTTACCACCATGATCAACATGATTAATGAAAGTAATAGAACTGAGTGAACTCCAATTTGGCCTGTAATCGTACGAGTGATTAACAAAATCGGACGACAGCGAAGCGAGAGTCCGATTTGTCAATCACGAGTATGATTACAGACAGAATTGAACGACACAAAGTCCTGTTACCAATTAATCATAACTATTACAATTTCCGAAAACAAAAAATACATTTAGGACAAAATATGTGCAGAAGAGACATTCTCTAGGTAAAAAATTCCTCAACTTTGGAAGTTCCATTATTTTTTTGGATAAATTATTGTTGCTATGGTTATTGTGATTAATTCTGTGATTGGTGGATTTGACTGAAAGGACTAAGTATGATTGGCTGCTTCAATTGTCCGATTACAGGTTTCTGATTGCAGGTTTCTGATTACAGCCAACTATCCGATTACACTGTCCAATTACAAATCTACAGAATGATTAGTGAAAAATAAAGCAGCTAATGCACCAATCACATTTGAGGAGACTTAAATGGTGATGATTATGCAATTTATTGGCAAGCTCTCGTGTACTAATACTAATGCCATTTAATTAATTATTCTTTCGTTTCACTCTAGTCAATGAATCAGGAACGCCTTAAAGCAGTAAAAACTTTGGTCGTAGAATATCTGAAAAAGCACTACGAAGCCAAATGGAATAAATGCAGGGCAGCAACTACCTGAAAGGACTCTTAAAAGGATCTACCATCAGTGTGCTCAGGCTGAAGATAATCCTTGTTTGCTTTGTTTTGTTTTAAATGTGAACAGACCGATGTTTTACCGTAGTCCGTACAGTTTTCGTTTCTTGATGCTAGATGGTAGTCTTTCTCTAAGGCCAGAGTTGACGAATGCACATACTGTAGGAAAGCTAGTGAAGATTTAATGATATACAGAGTCGAAAGTTTTTAGGGTAAAAAAAAGTTGAGAAGCCAACTTCAACGTTTTAAAAACGGCTATTACCAACAGAGGTCCCCAAATTTGTAATGACCACAATTGTTACTTTAAGAATGATGATTAATTTCTGAAATCAGAAAATTTAAAGTATGCTCTAGATGCAGTTTCAACTCCATCTTCTCCATTCCAAAGTATCTATCTTTGCTTGAGTGTTACCACGATATTAGCTTAAGATTGGCTAAACCACTTTGAAAGACGGGAGGTTTACATATGGGTATTTCGAAATAAACCAGGTTCTAGAAGGATTTGACTGATGATTACATACTAAGTTAAATTACGCACGCATTTGATTGGTTATTTCTCATGATCTATTAGTGGACAGACGCATAGATGACGTCACTATTAGCAACACTTTCTTTTTTATCATATAAAACAGATAGATTCCATGGTGCCGTGGGTTTATTCTCTACTAATAGGGACCTTAAGCAAACCACGATGGCGACGGCAGCGAGGACGTAACGAAACCAAAGATCTAACGAGCAGTACAATGGCTCACTCACCATGTGCATTTTAAAACTGTGCACATTTCTTCGCCGTTCTCTGCAAAATAACAATGTGAAATCATCAAAATTTGTGTGGTACGAGAAAGGAAACCCTAACGGCAAATTACTTCAGTTTCTATTTGGAACTCAACGCCGCCTTCATTCTTTATGCTGAGGTTAACTAACGACGTCGTAAGAGATGGTAAACACATCCAGTCAGTCGCGAAATTCCGACTAAGAATTTTTATCCATTTTTAAATAGACGTCTTCCTTGGCGTTGCCGTCCTAACTGCTAAAGGTCCCTGATCGATCACAGAAGACACCAAAATATGATAAGAATATCAGGACACTCGGCCGTATTTTTTACGTTCCGTTTAAGGTTCTTATCACAATTTAATGTCATCTGTGATCTATTACTGAACAGAAGCACATGTAGGCTGGATGATGTATGTATATTAAGTAAAAGTTATATTTTAATCACTTCTGGGATTTAAAGGGTTAAACAAATCAAAACTAGAAGCAAATAGCTGAAGATGAGCCAAGGAGGCTAGTAGATCCAGAGAGGCTGGTATCGCCAGTTAAATCGGAATGTACTCTGTTACTTTTAGTTAACCTAGTTCCTGCTAGTTTTTTTCTATTCTCAGACAAGGAGGTTGAGTTTCAGACTCCAAATACTTGTACATAAAGAACGAGTGATTTGGCCACAGTTGTTGACTAGCCATTGTTGTCAAGACCTTTTCAGTCAAGATCTTTATTCATGGCGTTTTAAGCCCATATGTCACCTGTTGCGTTTGATGATGACTTGACAGCGAGGGCTGTCGCGCGAGTCCAAAATCTAAGAATAGCTAAGGCCAACTTATGGATAGAGTAATCTAGAAAGGAAACATGTTCGTCAACTTGAAATCAGTAGTCTTGTAGCAAAACTTGCATGGTAAAGATTAAAGTGACTAAAAGAACTCCAAAAAAGTCGCGAGGTTTTTTTTCGGTCTCGAAAGCTTCCTGAAAGTCACAGAAAAATCCAGAAAGATGGTAACCATCCAACCCCGTAGTACAACATAATTTCCTGCGTTTATGGAATTTCCGTTTGCGAACTTCATCTCTGGTAAACTGTATGTAAGTGTTTCGTCCGTTAGGGTTGTGGTAGAAAGCGTCGATATCGTCGTGCCGTACGGCGGTGAATGTAACGTCAACGTTGCGTGAAACGGTATCGTTCGTCGGCAAGTCGATAAGACGCGTTCCTCAAACATACAGTTTACCAGAGAAGTCGAAAAAAATGGTGAACTCTTTTTTTCTCGTTTGCCTGGTAAGCCGTGACGACTACTCACTACGGACGACAGTTTACAGGAAACAGACTCAGGAAACCAGATATCACACAAAGCCACAGGACTATTAACTATCAGGACTCTAACACGAGTGCAGCTAGTATGCAACACGACAGACAACTTATCCGACGAGAACAAATAACTTGAAACCGCAACTCCTACGACTACAGCAATTATACCGTACATAGAGAGCATGTCTGAGAACATCCCGCGCATCCTACAACCCTTCAATATCCGCATCGCCCACAAACCCACCACCACACTTGGCCAGTTACAAACAAACGCCAAACACAAAGAAGAAAAGACAGGAAGCGGTTATTAGATCAATTGCTCCGACTGCCACGCCTCCTACGTCGGAGAGACTGACAGAAACCTCACTACAAGACTGACTGAACACAGGCGAGCGACGAGGAAAGGTGAGGTCAGCAATCACGTCGCTGAACATCATCGACTTACGAACCACACTTTTGACCGAGACTCTGCGTAATGCCTAACCTAACTGGAAAGTTGGTTTAATAACTTAGAATAGACTAATCTCAACAGGTGTCATCTAGTACCGGCACCATATAAACGACTTCAGCACAACATCAACATTACAAACAAACGACCAGAACGACCGAATGTTACCCTCGGATCCAAACAGACCAATCACGGCCGTCTTACTCCATTTGAGTCTTACAGCCAATAACATCACAGCAAAACTGACCAATCAGTTTATACGACTCTGATGATGACTTCCGCTCAGGTTGGCGGGACGTTAGTCACCACTACCGACAACAGTCCTTCTCAGAACCGCAGTATTATAATTACCAATGTTAACCAACAGTATTTACACATAAATGAGCGAGTGAGTGACTCATTAAATATGCTCGCTGCGTCATATATTTAAGGCATGTAAACACTTTCATTGGCTTGTTTTGGTTTTTGTTTGGTGGTGGTGGAGAAGAAAAGAGCATCTCGGTGAGGGATGAGAATTTCTCCTGGTTACCGAGTTTGGAAGGATCTTGATGGGAGCCTATGTGATCTGCACATGGATAGTTGCTTTAAACATGCTGGTTGCCATGATGAATGACTCATTCCGTAGAATTAGGGTATGTGCCTTAAATTCATGCATAAATCGTGGGCCAATTGTTAAAAAAGTTAAGTCGCAATTCGGTGATGTTTTTCGTTTGGCACTTCTTTAGTGCCAACCAAAAGAACCGGTTGGCACAGTGAAGGAACCGGTGAATTGTCACCGGTTCCTTCACTTGCAAGGATCCAGTTTTGCGGTATAAAGCATATTGTACATATAAAGTATAAGATTTCATATGGTATTTTCTTCTTTTATATTGATAAGAATATCGATGGACAAAATAATTTTAGTACTTATCTTCGAAGGGAAATGCTCAAGAAGAATAGAAATTCTCAAGAACTGAAATGTGTTCCAGTTCCAGTACCTTACAATATTCTTTACGTCGTCGTGCTATGTTGTAAAAGAGCCTTATCTATCGTACGAAAACGTTGCATCAAGGTAAGAGATGTACCTTTAAAGAAACTGTTTCCTGTGGCGTTTTCCTTCAATATTATCCTGGTAACTCTGGTTTAATTTTTTTTTTTTGGCACTCAGAGTATGCAAGTTAATTAAGGCTTTCGTTTTCTACCCTATATAACTTTTGACGTTTTTCTCTTTTTGACACGCCCTACGTAGATAAAGACAGTACTTTACTTTTTGTCTGATATTCCGTTTTGCCATAAAACAAGACTACCATTTGAAAAATACATACACTATTTCTTGCTTTAAAATCATATGCTAATGTTATTCTCTAATAACTAATAGTCATGTACATAAACCTTTTTGCTGTAGTTAGAAAGACAAAAGTGAAGTTTTCTCAAAGGGTAATGAATTTCATCAACCAAAAGTATGATTCTTTTGCCTTAGAACAACATTAACCAAGATGAAACCTTTTTTTGTTCGGAGGAGAGAACATGTAGTTCATCACTGAGATGTAATACATCAAATTTTGTGAAACAAAAACCCTTCATGCTAAAGAAGATCTAAGACAGCCGTTCATAGAAATTTTTACTGAGAGGCTCAGAAATAAGACAATGTGGACGAGAGAGTTGAAGGGAATATACGAATTTCTTTTAGTTTCTTCGGTCTCTCCTCTCAGTGTTGTTGCCCTATCTTTAAATTCCTCCGCTAAGACACGTTTATTCGGCTGAAAAGACTTGACACTTCCGGTTCAAATTCCCCACCCCACCCAGACAAGGTTCAAATTCCCACCCACAGGCACGAACGACAATCAAATTTCCTTGAGTTGCCAAGAGATGTTGAAGCTTCGAATTGGTTGGCGGATAATAGTCATACCATAAACCTTATTGCAGTAGTTGAATAAAAAATTCGTGTTTTCCCAGGTGCAGTGAATGTTATTGACTACTTGTATGATTTCTTTGCTTCAGAGTGATGATAACCAAGATAAACCGTGTTGTTGTTGCTGTATGAGAAAATGCCGTTGCCGCGAGAGTTGTTGCAAGAACTCGCCACCTTCCACAACCAAGGTATGATATTTTTAATATGAGTGAAACATGAAATTCATCATTGAGATACAATACATCAAGTTTTGTTAAACAAAAACCCCAAGAACGAGGAGAACAATTCATCGAAACTGTTATTGAGAAGTCAAAAGAATTAGACAGAGAAAGTTTAAAAGGATATACGCTACCTAAACTGAAAGGCAGGCTGGAGGCGAGTTTGCAAAATTAGAATGTCTTTTTGTTTTTTCCAAGCCCGGTGAGATCTCCTTTTCGTTTTTCTACCCTGTGGGACAGTTGCGGTTCTTAACTATTCAAGCCAGTTAGGAGCACAGTTAAAAGTAAAAGCCACACAAGTATTGATTGAACATTTGACTTGAAATTGGCCATAAACCTCTCAAACACCGAGTCTACTTTTGACTCTTTCACATGATGTCGCTCTTAGCTTTTAAGCGGGTGGTGATGATCGATTAATTATGATGAAACATTGAGAATGTTCTGAGTCATAACGGATTGCCTTTGGAGCGAAAAAAGATTGATTTTTATCAAAAGTACCTACCATTCGTAATTTCATAATTTAGTCTGATGATTATATGGGAGAGCCGGTTTCTCTATCGGCAGTCGCAGCAATGAATGTTTTCTTAGACTGGCGAATGACGAGTTCGATATGCTGTGTCTAACCATTTCCCCTAAAGAACGTGTTTCCATTTTGGTCTCTCATCGCGATACAGCCTTCGACAGAAATCTAAGATCCTTTCAGTAGATACCTACTCCTAAACCTGAGTAACACGGCTTCAGCTCGCCATGCTCGTAAACTCATTTCTCCGGGAATTAATCGAAGCTGAAGCAGTTGGGTAACTTCGGAGTCTAATTACATGTTACAGCATTTTCTGTTTCATGACGCCAACAACAACGACAGGAACAACAACTTTGACATTTATCACGCGATCCAAGTGTGCAGAATTTTGTAATTTAGTGGTTGGCCTTCATACAGTTTCATCAGCCATTGAAAAACTCACTGATTCCAGGTGACAATGGAATCACCATTCACGATATGTGAAAATGAGAGGCTCTGGGACGAGAATGTGTGGACAAATAAAGCTCCCTGATGTCCATATTTCCACGAATTATTTTCGTGAGAGCCCCCAACAACTCAAGTT